>NW_024498630.1:161969-336428 GCF_017590055.1 Onychostruthus taczanowskii | reverse complement strand
CGCTTCCCCCTGCCGGCCGCGTCCTCAGCGCCGCGCCCGGCCCGGCCTCCGGCGCCTCCCTGGGCAGCCCGGCCTGGCCTCCGAGCGAGCGAGCGGCCGCGCGTTCTGCGGAGAGCTCCGCCTGGCGCCCGTGCTGAACGTGCCCTGGCGCAGTCGGAGACTCGGTTCTCTCTGCTGTCTCTAGCTGCCTCGGAGAAGAGGCCGACCCCCAGCTGGCCACAGGCTCCTCTCCGGGAGTTGTAGAGATTGATAATGTCACCCCTGAGCCTCCTTTTCTCCGGCTGAGCAGCCACAGCTCCCTCGGCCGCTCCTTGGAAGACCCTTTGCCATCTTCGTTGCCTTTCTCTGGACTCAGAGATAAGGCCTCAATTTCTTTGCCAAGACGTTAATCTGGACGGTTTTGCTATCCTTTCATCATACCATTTTAGAGCACGCAAAGCTCCACCTCAAGAAGATTTGTGATGCATTGATAGAAGACAATTATTTGCCATAGGTTTTGCCTTCTACGCTCAACATCACTGACTTCGTAAGAAAAGATAAGGGGTTCTGCCAAGTCTCCCTCCTCCATAACAGGACATTTTTGTCCTTTGTTCACTTAACCTTCTTGTTGCTAGTTTGGAAAATGTTTACACACCTGGATGTTTCTGTGATGCTAGTCTCTGGAATGCCTCTGTTTCTTTGACTTATTACATTGGGTAACCTCTTACGGATGGAGTAGGTTGGGACAAAAAAAGAGGCTATCACTTTGGATTTTGTGTATATAGATGTATGCTGTCTGCAACTCAACTTGCCTTGATCTCAGCTTTGTATTGAGAATCTCCACTGAGCTGTTCAAAACAGCATCCAGGTACCTCCATTAAGCACTGAGAAACAACAAAGGGTAGTTAAAATTTTTGTTCCTGGCTCTGATTTATCTGTATTTTGATGAAGGGTGTAATGAGCTGGTGTAATAAAACTCTTCTGTAATAAATCCGTGTCCTGCAGACCAACAGTGAAGTTCTAAAATTTGTTAGCGTCTTCTAGTTTCTGCTACTCTTACTTTAGGTCTCCTATCTGTGTTGTGAATTTGAAAGTAGTTATGATCAGAAGGATTTGACCTTCTCAAGGAGAAACAGTAGAAATAATTAAGAGACCAAAGAAAGCATAATATGACTTTTTTATGGTGGGAGAAAGAGTGAGTAGTTGTGTACCTAACCTTTGAAATACTTTTAATTTCTTCCACTATTTAAAAAACATCTAAAATACCACAGACCTGTATGAAGCCCCAGATACACAGGCGGAAAGGGAAGAGGGAAGCAGTGTGAAACCCCTCTGTTTGAAGATATGTGCCTGCTGAAGGCAGTGAATCAGCCAAAGCATATAATGATAGCTCCTATCTTCCACAAACTCAGCCTTGCCTCAGTCTTCTTAAAAATTATAGTACAAGGCCTCTTGGAATACATTTCTGGGCTCACGGGGAAAAAGACAGAGCGGAACAGCCAATATTGGATTTGACAATGGTCAGTAGTGCCCAACCTACTTGATTGCTTTCCATGACAAATGTGTAGATCTGTATAGGAGGGGACACTAGTGTAACCTTGACTTCAGCAAGGTTTATGACTTGTCTCCCACCATACTCTTGTATCCAAAGTGGAACATTATGGTTCCACATGGATGGACAACTAGATGAGTAAATAACTGGTTGGATGGTTGAACTCAGAAGCTAGGGGTTAATGGGTCAGACTTGAACTCTGCCTGGAGGCCCATAATGGGAGAAGTGTTACAGGGGTGTAGGAGTGTGCCCCCTAATGACAAGAGTGGCAAAGCTAGCCTTTGTCCCCCAAAAAAAGAAAGAAGCCCAGAAGTTTCTCTCAACAATTAGGTGAAAAGCCACCTCATAGGACCTCAGGGACTTCACCAAAAACTTGAGGACATCTAATTGGATAGAAGCCAAAAAGTCCCGCCTGGCCCATCAGGTAGAAAAGAAGAGAATAAAAGAGCTAAAGTGCTTTTGTGAGGTTTTTTACCAGGAGCAGACCTCTGCACCTGGCTCGAGATTTTCTGTTTGTTATTTTGCCTTTTATTAAACCGTTTTTGTTTCTAACACCGCAGCAGAAGCCATCCTGCTTATTTTATGCCCCCAAAGTAATAGCTGAGCTATCCTTGGGTGTATTATATTTCTTTTGAGGGCTTATGAGACCTGGCCCAAGAAAAAGAAACATAATACAGGGGTCTCTCCTGCACCCTGGGCATTGAGCATGTTTATCAAGATCATGAGAAGGTGACAGAGAGCAGTATGGTCAAGGGATGTCAAGCTCATACATGACACCAAGCTGAGGGAGCAGCCATTACACTGCCATCTACAGGGACCTGAACAGACAGGAGAAATTAATCCTGTCATAAAATCAAAGGGTTGGTTTGGGTTGGAAGGAAGCTTAAAGATCATCTAACTCTTCTGCTATGTGGAGGGACACCTTTCATTAGGCTGCTTTGCTCAAAGTCCCATTCAGCCTGACCATGAATACAACCAGGGCTGGGGTATCCCCAGCATCTCTGGTTGACGTTTTCCTGTGCCTCATTACCAACACAGAATATAATTTTTTCATAATATCCAATCTAAACCTACTCTCTTTCAGTTTGAAGTCATTTCCTCCTTCTGCCAATGAATACACAATTTATTTATTCTTAAAGTCCCTAGAGCTCTCTTGTAAACTCCCCTCTGCTACTGGAAGTCTACATTTAGGTGCCTTCTCTTCTCCAGGCTGGACAATCCCAGTTCTCTCTGCCTTTCCTTATGGGAGACATGCTCCCTCCCTCTAATCATCTTGATGTTCCTCCTCTGGACTCCATGACCAACAGTGCTTCAGGTGGCCGTGAACCTGATTTTCACTTAGAGTAGGAGAGACTTTGCTTCCACAGTTGCCATCCTCCTGTTTGTCCGCCTGAGAGATGTGGGAAGAGGGGTTACCATTGAAGGAAGTTGTTGAGTACCTCAGCTTTCCTGTCAATCATTGTTACCATCATTGTCTATCAGGGGACACACCTTCTTTGACCTCCAAATGAGCAGACAGGCAGCAGGGTAGCACTGCAGAAAAGGTCCTCGGTGTCTTGGTTGTCAGCGAGCCAGCTGTGCACACTGGCAACAACCAGGATCAACAGCATCCTGTGCTGTCCAGGAGCACAGCTAGTCAGCTGAAAGAAGGGATTATTACTGTCTCCCCAGCACTACAATATTAGACTATTGCATTCAGTTTTGACCTCCATAAAGGAAGAGCATGACAAACTGCTGGAGCAAGTTCAGTGGAGAACCACGAGGGTGGTTAGGGGTTGGTGCAGAGAACACTGAGGGAGCAGGACTTACTCTGCCTGAAGAAGAGACAGTTACCAGGAGATCTCATAGCACCCCGGTAAGTACTGACACTGAGGTTTTAATGAGGAAGGACCAAGGTTCTTTACAGGAGTGCACGCTGTGAGGACAGGAGACAAATGGCAGAACTTCAAACTAGGTGTTCAGGCTGGATTTGAGGAGAAACTTGTTTATCCTAAAGGCAGTCAAGCAGAGGAGCAGGTTATGTGAAGTTCCATTGACCTGTCCTGCCTTTTTTTCAACCAAGCCTGTCCTCTTTAAAATGTGTTTCTTTTGTACTGATGTAATAGTTCTTCCCCTCTTAAGAGTCAGAGGTCCAAGATTTGGAAAGCTGAAGCTCATGTGAACAAGTCTTTCCTACAATCTGGGAAACTACCTTATAATCATATCAGAATCTGAATGTTTCAAAAGCCTGAGGAAGTAATCAATTAATCTTTTTGCAAAAAGGTGAAAATGCATTCAATTAACAAATAATTACATACACTACTGAATCACTTATCCAGGCAGGTAATTACAAGGTTTCTTTGATAGAAGACTGGAGAATGGTAGTTTTTATAGTTTAGATATAAATGAAGTGTGAGATTTTGGCTATTTTTTAACAACTGACTCTCCAGATAAATACATATAAGCTGTAACAAAGCAGCAAGTGCTTTACATTTTGTGCTTTAACTTCTCATCTCTGAGCAATCTGTATAACCAGTCAAAACAACCAAAACCATCCAACACCTGTCTTCAGCAAAGTCTGCCAAAACATCTGTTGCCATCAGCCATGGAGTATGGCAGCAGTGGAAGGCTAGCCTTCCATCCTTTTCATTTCATGCGTGTAGCATACCTGCTGCCCTAGACAGTAGAAAAAAATGAGATAAAGAATTATTACTGGTGCTGTCATATTCACAAATGTGATAACTCATTAAAAGTGTTTTTTCCCTCGTGCAGGAGTTGTTGCTTGACAGCTGGTAAATGAAAGACAAAACAAACAGGATAAAACTACCACTTCTTAGGTATACCTTCATATTTTTTTTTAATAAAGAAGTGCCTCACAGATAAAAACAAAATTATTTGAGCATCCGTTGTCTTTGTTTTGACAAGATTACTAACACAAGATTAGAAGAAAAATGTAAGGCCTCTGAAAAGAAAATTTACTTCTTTACTTCTTAATCCTGATAAACATTTTGTGGCACTTTGGATTTTATAACCTCATTAAACTCAAGTTATGCAACTCCTGGGCAAGCAGTACAGGAAAACAGTCATTTTTACAAGTTTCTTGGCTTGGTAGAGATGTATTCAGTAAATGGAGCAAACTTTGCACTGGGATCTTCTGAACCTTTTGTAACCTTCTTGTACTCTTTATATCTAGGGAGCAAATGTACTGTGACAGATAGAAAGCCTTTGATACAACTGAGAAATGCAAGTTCTGGTACATCATCCAAATTTATGCACAAGATTAAGTAAGTTTGATGTGTGTCAATATCACATAATGTTTTTCTCCTTTAAGGAACACAGTTCATTATACCAGTGCTCTCTTGACACTCAGTATGATGAAATTCAGTTACTCAATTCTTTCATGAAGCAATTTATTTGTAAGTAAGCTTCAAAAAACCTGAAAATAAATTATCATGTCAGGTCCAGGTGAGATCCAGAGGATTTTATCAGACTGTATAAATATGAAAGTAGTGGCTGAAAAGCAAATGGAGCTGTGCTGATTTTTAGTGGTCTGTCCTGGCTTTCCCATTTCCTGTTTCTCAGAGACCTATGAACAATTTCATCCCCACTCACATGACAGGAGTGGGAGTCATTAGCTTCCCAAATGCTGGAAAATCTTGCTAAATTTCTGTTTCTATAAAATGTGTTCTTTACATGTTGGTGAATTGTGGAAGTGTGAAATCCAATGGTACCTATCCCACAGAGCCATAAGTAAAAGCATTTCTAGATTACTGAAATCTTCTATATTGTTGACTTCTCTTTTCTGAATTCCCTTCATTACTGCAAGTAATTGGAAGAGAGGAATGACACAAACCATATGTGGAGGTTGAAAAGGAAAGTTTAAAATAAATTGTGGCTTCCAAGAGCCAAGAATTTAAGGCTTTGAATGTGCCCTCCTGTTGGCAACCAGCAGGGAAGAAGAGCTACAAGGGAGTTGGTTTCATTTGGTTTAAACCAGCACATCAATATTTGGAAATTGAGGGATAATGCTCTTTTGGCTCATGAAAGGAAGTGGCTCATGAAGTATCACCTTCCTAGGCAGAGAGGTTTCAGATTTGCAGTTTTTTCACCTCTCCAAGTTGGTGGTATCTGAATCAAAAGTAAATCCTGATGATCATTTAAAGAGGATACCTTTGTTTTTTCCCAAATCTCACAGCTGAAGAGACAAAAAAGAAAAAAAAAAAAAAGAAAAAAAAAGGCTAAGCACCTAGCACATAATTAGGTTTTTTTGTTGTTTTGGTTTTTTTTGGGTTTTTTTTGCTTCACAGTTACTTCTTTCCTGAAAAAAAGTCTTTAAAAAAACTGTTCTAATCACACTAGAAATAAATCAAATGCTGACTTGTTAGTTAAAAGCATCAACAGCCCCTGAATAAGAGAAGAAAAAGCCCTGCTATGAAAAGCCAACAAAGTTCTGAATCAGTTCCAAGTTATGTAAGATATGGTATGTCTTTCAACTTTTTATTTGATTGCCAGATTAACTATACCTTTTCAAATAAAGGTTATAATAAGGAATACATTACATTGCATAATCTAAACAAAATTACATATTAATGTTTATGTATCAAATATATGCACACTTTTCATGTAGGTACAGAGACTTAGAAGAAAGTCTTTCAGTTCAAATTCATCCATCTCTTGTGGGAAAAAAACCCAAAACCCTGTGGACATCACATCAAGTAAAACATCTTTATTTCACCGAAATCATTATAGTCAGCAGTAATAAGTATTTAATGAGAATGTAGATACATTTATCACAAGTAGACATAACTGCAGAACTCATATTTTATTTTAGCATTTACACTCCTTACTGTCTCAGGAGTTTCCCTAGTCCTGCTAACAGAACTGAGACTTAGTAAATAATAAACCGTATCAGAGCTGAAAGTAAAGAAAACTGTGTAACAACATAGCAAAGTCAAAAGGTTGAAATTTAAGACCCAGCCAGCTAATAAATATGATGATATGACAGGCAAGTTATTTGTTGTTCAAATACACTACACTGATTTTAATATTTAATAGCTTATTTCCAGCTCTTAAGTTTTAGAACAAATAACTTCCTGACAGAGTACATAAAGGATTTGCTCAGAGTTAATGAATCACTTCTCTGGGAGAAAAACACCAACCAATCAACCAAAAAAACAGCTAGGGTTTGATTTATTTTTTTATTGTAAAGGACTGCCAGTTTAACTGCTTTAGTCATGTTTTGTCTCTGGACCCAGGGAACATGGAAGCAAGTCTCATGAACTGAGTACCTTAATGCATTCTGAAATGTAGAATATGCAGAACACCCACAAAAGGAAAAACAGATTGCAGTTAAGGTTTAGTAAGAATTGTGCACTCTGAAAATAAAATGTCCAAGTCTTGTTAAAACCACATTTCAATTTCTGATTCTGCACTCTAACAATGTATCAGAAACCCAGTATATAAAACACCCTTTTTTAATGTATGTGCATATATGTAAATATACTGCATTATTTATTTCTATGCCTGACAGTACCTGTTGGCCTTCAGGATAGATCTACTCCCTCACCAGCAAGAATGTAAAGAAATACCATGTATTGCTAGACTCCAAAGTGATGTGCTCACGCATGAGATTGTCCTTTGGCTGTGTCACTGGTGCCCACATGGATGACAGGAGGTTGTGGTCTGAGGGCTTGACAAAAGCACCCCAGATCAAAGGCCATGACAAGCAGCAAACCTTCTGAGATGGAGAGGTCAGAAAAAGTAAAGTCTCTAGCCACCATGACTTGCTGTGTCCTTGTGAGGGGCTCAGATGTCTTTCGCAACCAAGCTTGTTTCTGTTTATTTGTTTTCAGAATATTGCACCTGAGTGCCTTCAGTTCATAACTACATGACCAAAAGAAGTCATTCTCCTGTTGCCAGGAGTCACATACTCCCAACATTTCCACCTTGGGAGTCACAACTTTCCACCTTGCTAGTCCAAATCTACTACAGAGTCCAGCATTGCCTTATAGCTGTCCTACCTCTTAAGCAGCTGTTGAAGATAGATTCTTAAAATAAGATATCACTGTGGAGTTAAAGGGGTTTGTTGATGATTAAATCATTGCAAAATTATAATTAAACAATTATTGAATGATAATTAAATAGTAACGTAATTAAACAACTACAGCCCACTGCTGTACAGGAGAACACAATGGCCTCAAGGGTGGGGCTACAGATGTCTATAGTATAATGTGGTTGATTTGTAGTTAACCTGCCGTGGTGCAGGAGTACAGCCACAGCAGTTCTAGTTTTGGCTAGTCCTGCTCAGGATGGTTCTGTTAGGCCCTGATAAGTTGTGGTGTAGACTCCTTGGTTCCTGTGAAGTCAATGGCCTGGCACAGTTCTCTGGGTGTGCACAGCAGGGCTGACTGGTGGTGATGCCCGAACCAAAATGCTGTTCACTCAGCCAGAGTCCTGCACCCATCACTGCTGCAGAGGGCTCCAGCACTTACCTCTGCACAGGCACCTCCTTGGAGGGATCCTGTTTCCTTCCTGCTCATCCTCCCTGGTGCTATGTGGTCTGCTGCCATCTCCCACAGCTTCTGCACCAGATGGCTCTGTACCTCAGCCCTGCACCTCAGCCAGACCTCAACCTCCTCAGTATCACCTGGGAGGAGGCACCTGTCACTCCATATAACCCTACACGTGCAGGGCCCCCTGTGTTCTCTTGGAGCAGTATCTGGGCTGGTGCTAAGGGGCATGCTATTCTGCTGGCTCCAGCACAGTCTTCAGCAGTTCTTCTTCGCACCTTTGCTGTCCCCTGTAATGGGAGTGCTGTGCTAAAGCCAGCTGCCCCTCACCAGTGGATCACTGCTCTGCTCTGGTACAGCTGAACAGAAGTAAACACACTCTGACCAGGAAAACACTGACTTGATACTGCTGTGTTCCACAATAAGGAAAACAGGAGAGGCAGCAGTGTATCTCCATCTGTGAAAAATAAACTGGTCTGTTATGTGCCAAGTCCCCATTTGCTGTCCTTGGTTACCACTACATTTCCTTCTTCTGTTCTGTAACAGTGTGTAACTAAAATGAGTTGAGTGCAGTCCATGGTTGATTAATGGAAAGATAATTCATGAGAAGGCTGCTGAAAGCACTGGTTTTGTAGGTGTTTAGTTCATTGAATAATGTGGAATAGGAGAGGACTCTGTAGCTCAGAGCAGGGGCAACCTTACAGTTAGATCCATGTTTGGTATTAAAGCAGTTCCCCACGTGCTCCCAGCAGGACTGTTGACTTGCTTTATCACCTTGTTATGCAGATGAAACTTTACTTTATGTGTGACTCAGTTCAAGATTTCAGAAAGAATGTGAGTTTTCCAATCCATGCTGCAAGTAAAACAATTAAAAACTTACTTGTGTGCTCTGTGACATAACCGGAGAGGACCAACAGGCACTCAGTGACAGAAATTTTCAAGGTGTGTAAGGCAGCTGATAGCTTGGGCAACAGTGTGACATTTCAGAGGGTCAGCCAGGGAAGGAAAAGAGGCAATGACACTTATTGTTGCAGAATTGATGTCCTTAAATTCCCTATGGGCCAAAAGAAATGAGCATCCTTTTTAAAAATGGGCCTACCACTAAGTTAACAGCAATCCTGCACCTGTGCATTCCAGTACGGGAACCAGCACCAACACCTCCAGCACCAAAGCTGATGGGCCTGGAGAGAAGCTGAAAGCTCATCCCAAATCCAGGGACCCACCTACAGGCTGGTTACAGGATAGAATGGCCATGAATCATGCAGATTCCTCCAGCTGTAGAAGAAGGGATTACAAGTGACCTGACTCCTAGTAAGTCACAGTTGTACTAATTAAACAGCCTTGCCCTTAATGGGTTGCAGCTGTGACTAATAAAAGTAAGTGTTGATGGAGAAGGAAGACTTGCACACCAGATGATGAACAACAAGCCTCAAAAGTTTATTGAATAGGCACACACATTTATAGTAGTGTTAATAAGGCTAATGCATATTGCAAAAATTGAGCTCATCATTGGTTAGTCATTTATCAGTCAACTACGTCTACGTTTACATTCTTGTGTTCACCTTGTTATGGTTTCTACTATCGTTCCTTCATTCTTGCTAGCTAACGAGCTTCTCCCACAACCTCAAGTTTCGGCAAGGGCACAGTGACCTTGCCGCTTTTATCTTCGTCTCCTTCTTGCTTCCAGCATGATCTCTGTTATCTAGGTAACTATCTACAAAATCCTCTCCATTCCTCCTGTTTGTATCTCAGGCAGATTAATCTGGCCGTGGCCCTTATACAGGAGCCAGCTTGTTACAAAGCTCTCAACAAAGTGTGATGAAAGGGGTAGGTTGGCTGATTAGGGAGAGCTTTGAGGAAGACGACCTAGAGGAAGAAGACCTTGAGGAGCCTTGAGGAAGAGGAGCATGCAGTATGAAGGGTGTGTATGTTACTCATGGCTGTGGAAGCAAGTTGTTGTATCAATGTCTCTTGGATGTCCATCTCAAATTATGCTGCTTGGCTTGTCTCACAGTACTTTTGCACCAGCATTGCAAATCAATTATTCAATTCCTCCCCGTGCCTTTCAAGATCTTCCTTGGAAGAGGGCAGAAGGCAAGGAGGCTTTCTCAGAACAGAAATGGTATTGGGTAGGCTGTGAAGGACAAGGCCCATGTTTATACTTTACTTAAAAAGTGTGCAAAAGGTAATACTCCATCAGAAACTGCCGACTGTTTTATCAGTCCCAGCTGCTGGATTGGAAACCCACTAGCAACTGCTCCAATTGGACTGTTTGGCTACTTTTTGTTGGGTTTTTTTTCCCATAAATAATAGAGACCAACAGTATAAACTTTCCAGCAATCATTTCTAAAAGACCAGAGGAGCCCTTTTAGGAGCCAAGAAACAACTGCAGGATTCAAATTCCAAAAGTGTCTTCCAAAAGGAGTCATTGAATCATCAGATTTACACAGCACCCAATGACAACAACATTCAGTCGAGCTCGATAGGACTGCTGTCTTCCTGACCATCTTCTGTGTCATTATGTTCCCCAGTTCCCATCACACTGTTTAAAAGATTTCCTAGCAATCTCCCATAGGATGAGGCCTGGTTGGGCATAACTGCAAAGAAAAGTTGTCCTATTCTATCTAGGTACTCATTATACAGGGAGTCTCTTTTCAGCAAAGTGTGATACTGTTCTCACAATACTGTACATACTGTTAGTTTTCCTCCATCAACTGCCAACAACAGAAACCAGATGAAGATCAGCAGTGGTTGCACAAAGGGTAGACCCTTCTCTATCGAAGGATGTTTCTGTGCGTATGTCGTAAAAACAATTGTAGCACTGGTCTTATTTTTTAAGCTGAGAAATTGTAGTATTGCCTGAGCTGCAAACATGTCCTCCTCACTGTGATATCTGTGGGACAAGGAGTATTCCACCAGCCTATTGCACAGCCCTGACCATCTGTTGAGTGCAAGAAGTGATACCGAGATTCACTACAGTTTTGCTCTTTCCACAAGGTAATAGCTAGTAACTGGTACAGTTTTGGATGTCCAAGTATTCCTGATACCCCACTGGACCATTTTAGTGCTCTGGATATGAAAGCTGCTCTTTCAGGAGAATTTGGATCCATTAAACTAAACAACTTAGCCAAGTTTTCTAAAAGGTCTTCTGCTACTTTTGCATCTGACTTCTCCAAAGACTCCAAGACCAGCATGGACTGATCAGCAGCACTGTTTTGCTGGTTATGACTGAAGAACTGTAAATCCCTGAATACATTAGTTCTCTTGCTTCTGCATGTTCTCCTTGTGACATACACCTGAAGAAGAGCATCTGGTACATCTGGTGATGGCCTGACGTGATAGCAAGTAAGACATGATAAGAAGTAAGGCAGAGATAAAGCAGCCCAAGAGTTGCCCAGGATAAGACAGCCAGGAGCTGTGGAGGAACATGGCCTGGAGTCATGGGAAGGAGCATGGCCTGGAGTCACGGTAAGACAGCAGCCAAAAAAGAGCTGCCAGAAATAACGCATCTGGGAGAAGAGCTGCAGAAGTCTGCATTTCGATTGTAAAAAGAGGTACGGCTGCAGTCTGGCAGGGTCCTGGGGCAGTGCCGTGTTCCCCTGACTGCTACTGGGTGAGTGGACGGCCAGCCCACTGGTGAGCGCCCTGCTGGCCCTGGCTCCTGACTGAAAGAGCCACCTGGCTCTTTCACTGCCCTAACCCGAGGACGCAGCAGGGCAGCGCAGCTAAAGCAGTGAGTGGCGACACGGGAGCGGCAACAGAGCTCCAACAGACAGAATCATCAATGTGGTGACCCACAGAGACACCGAGTTGACTAAGGAGAGGTAAGCCAGCCCAAGAACTAGAAACAGAGTAGTTTTATATGCTAGTAAAACATATGTATTGTATTTAAATATTTGTATAATTGTTAATCCTAAGCAGAATATGTAAATATGTAAATATTTAAACTTTTTTTTTTTTAATTAAAAGAAAAGGGGAAGTATAGATGACCTTGCCTCTGGTAAGTCACAGTTGTTCTAATTACCAAAGAAGAGCAGCCTTGTCCTTAATGGGTTGCAACTGTGAATAATAAAGATAAGTGTGATAAAAGGGGTGGGTTGGCTGGTCAGGGAGAGCCTTGAGGACCTAGAGAAGAAGACCTTGAGGAGGTAGAGGAGCCCTGAGGAAGAAGGAATGATCCAGAGAGACCAAGAAGAACAAAACAAGGAAGAGAGTTGCTGTTGCAAAAGGTCTGCTGTGACATCAGTCTGGGTCTGATGGAGTTAGAGACTGACCTGCAGTCATAGTTGAGCTAGGTAAAAGCCTGTGGTCAGAGGCAGCAAGGAAATACTTGGAGTCATTTTCCAGCAGGAAATAGCCAGCAGTCTGAGTTTGCCAGAGAAACCAATAGTAGGATCTTTCTGTAGTCAGAGTCAGGATGGCTAAGCTCTAAAGAAGAATAAACTGGGACTCTTTTCATGTTGTTTAATGAGAGTCTGTGTCTTGGCTCATTTCTACCCCTAATGAGATGTCTGCTGCAACAGATTCCCACCACAGATCACTGATATAATGGAAATCTAAGCACTGGAGTGCTGAAGTGCATTAGGAATAAAAAAGGTGAATGAGATTTCATTGATGGAAATGAAGCACTGAGGGCCTGGTAACATTTCATAGGAGATCCCGCTGGATAGCTTTCTCTTGCCACAATCACAGCTTGTCATTAAGGTCTCTGGTAAATGCAGCAGTTTGTTCACTGAAGAGAGATTAACAATAGAGGTACTATTTGCACACAGAGCAGTAGTAGAGGATTTCCCACTCTCATGGCATCTAGATGTAGTGCTGATGTCAGAAACAGGGTAAAAAAGCCCACCAACCTCTGTCTTCTTTGCTACGTTATCCCCTTCTTCCATGTTTGTGTGCAAAGAATTGAACTACTTGCAAATGGGCAAAAAGGACAACTTTTGTGAGATGTCATTTAGCTCTGTGCTCTCACTTGCGCTATTGGTCAGGGTACATCCATCACAATACACTTGCTCTCTGCCCTCAGAGGCAGGAAAATATGTCAGGGAAGCATCCATCCTGACTGTGCCATGTCATAGGAGATCTGATCTTCTCTCTTCAGGAAGCCTTGGAAGCAACTAAGTGGAGTATTCTTAAATTGTGATTGCTGATTTTATGCAGCATGTTAATTTGCTGGGGGAAAATTGAGGAATCAAAAAGCAAAATAGTAGTACAAACATCTTGGGAAAAATAGGCAGTATCCAATTTTACACTGAAAAGTAGTTAAGAACACTCACTCATGTTTAGGCACAACAATAAGTAAAATATTACAGAAAAAACCATTAGAGTTTACCATTAGAGTGCAGCAAAGGAATTCCTACTGCTCTTCTGTGCATCTTTATGTGCACATTTTTGAGCAAAATGTGCACATTTTTGAGCACAATGTGTATGCATAGGCAGCATAAAAGGTGAACCTTTTTTCAAAAAGTGTGTTTTTCATTGCTTTCTATAATGTGCCCATTGTTTTTAATGAAGCTCTAGATGTCAGAACAGATACAAGCAATTACTACTCAGTACAGGGAATGAAAGGGTAGTGCTGCAGTGAATGTCCAAGGCTGTTATGTTTACCAGTCAGCAAATGCATGCAGCAAGCATGTAGTAGGAAGCAGGTGCCTCTTAGGTAAGGGTTACGGACTGTGTGCACAAGTTCTTTAGGCAGGTAGAGTGGCAAAGTGAAAACCGCTATCTTAGACTAGCCATGTGATAGATGGTAAATTGCCTGGGCTCCAGAGATTGTTTCTTCTACCAGATTTCTGGATTAGTTTACTCCCCACTCCATCCTGCTCTATCAGATGAGTAACATGTTCTGTCAGAGTCCTGAGCTCAGTAAGGGAGTGTTAGTGCTACTGCAACACAAACTATGAACAGCACAAGTCCAGGCTTACTGTGTGCAAGGGTGTTGTACATTGCCTACACACCAAAAGTTTAAATAACATTTTGAATATGGGTTGTTTTCAAATGAGCATTCACAGGAATCTAGTCTGGGTTAAAGTCCTCTACACCATTCCAGATATGCAGGGAAAGACACTGGTGGTCAGCAAAGACTTTTGCATTTACTGCAAGTTATATCATTACTCTTGAAAGGAACAAGAACAATCCTTCCACTTCAATCGTGCAGTTTTCCTTTCTCATGCTCTGTACAGCAGCTATAAGCTGATCATAGATTATCTGCTTTGGAAGAAATTCTCCAAAAGCATTACATAGTTTGGTGCTGAAGGTGCAGTGCTGGCAGTGAAGAGTTTTACTTGTCTCAGACAATTAATTCTTTAACTTTGGGTACACGGTCCCATCCTCAAGTCCCTTTCTTTAGTTCCTGTGGCACAGTCCAACACATTCTTATTTTGTAAGAAAACAGTATTATTCCTTGACAATATACTTGTGTAAGTTTCTACTTGGGGCTAAGAGGAGGATCTGAGCTCCCAAGTCAATGCCATCTCACAGGAGTGACAAAAAGCCTCTGCTAAATCCCATTTAACCAGTAGATGGCAGAACGTTAATCTTTGTTTTGCTGCTGAAAACACGTAACTGCAATTTTCTGAAGACTCATTTAAACAAAGACAGTTAAGTAAATCAGTGCTAACATCAGAAGCAAATTTTAACATATTTATTAAAATATGACAACCACAGAATTTCCTTTGGAGGATGCCCAATCATCTAATTAAAGAGGGAGATGCAGTAGGCGCTCACTTAGTTCGATAACCAGAATCTACTATGGTATTTCTGAGAGGTCTTCTGGGAGCTGTCAAAATTTCTTTTTTTCAGGCTTGTACTTCTGTTGCACACTGACAATTTGAACAGCTTAAAACAGTAATGACTAACAATGAAATCTCACCATGAACTCCTTAATGAGACACCAAATATATTTTCCTGTACTCAGGCCATACCCTGCAAGCTACTGTTTCACTATCTCTTCAGTTCATTCACAGATGTCTTCAGGAACACTTTTACTGAGTGTTGAACTCATTTGAATATATAAATTCATATGTTTTGTAGAACATAGTATGTTAAGTGATATACCCTTAGGTGCTGCTTATGGGGACACAGCACTTCAGAGCAAACCATCAAGCCTTTTCATTATACTGCAGAGAGCCAGGAAAAGCAGGACACATGCAAACACTTCTTTTTGCTGGCAGCTCCAAAGCTCTGGGTCCTCTAGGCTGCCAGCTCAAGTTTATTGCCACCCTGTCAGACCTATCCTAGCCCAGTTTGAGATTGATTGCAGCAATCCTGTGATTGCAGCAATCCTGTGATTGTTGCAGCCTCAGTGATTAGCTGAGCCTGCATGGAAGATTGCTGCAACACTGAAGTCTACTGCTGTATGTTAAGGCTTTATTGACTGTAACAAGCTGAAAACAATCTCTTGGCAATTCAAAGCATTTTTAACTTCTTGATAGGATCAGAAAGAGTGAAACATGTTGAGATACAATAGTGAAGTCAGCAATTGAACAGATATGATGGGCTCCCTGGAGTTCTAGGATATTGGTCAATAACCTCAAAGAACACTCCAGAAGGAATCTGTTATTAGACCAAGCTTCTTGGACATGGATTTCAGGAAGAAAACGACAAAAGACTGACACATAGTTCCTCATCTGTTGTGCAATAATTTCATGAAAAACCCTAAAACCACTCTAGGATGCACATGACTGCAACATGAAAGGCGTTGTTATTCCTATTTGCATCAATTTTCACTGCAAGAACAGAAAATAATTTTCTTTAATCCTGATTTAGCACAATGCATGACTGTCCAAGAAAACTGTTGAGACTTCTAGGGACCTGATCTAAATCTGATCCTAAACCGAAGAACCCATTTCAGTAAACATCTTCCTGTAAACAATAGGTCTAATATAGTTCTCTCCTCCTGGCAGTCTTGGGACAAAGGCAAACTCACACATTTTTAGTTATGTGCTAAACAAGCCACATTCTTGTAAACTCAGCCCCAGTGAGAAGAATACTCAAATGCTGGAAACACCAGCAATAACATTCAGACCATTTGCCATTGAACCCTTGAATGAACAGCCTGTCTTCCAATCCCACGATAGCCTCTGTGTCCTTATAAAAAAATCAATAGAGGCTGAAGCAGTTCTGCCTCTCTTTCTGGGACACCAAATCCTCCCAATCTGCTATCAACCTCTGGGGCCTTCCCTCCCCACAGAACAGAAAGTACAAACTTTGCAGATACTCACTGGGAAAAGTCAGAGCTGATGTATGGATTTCCCATTTCTGTTGCTGACCTGTTATTTTCACTAGTCTTTGCTTTTTGTCCAAGATATTTTAGGTCAATCAGATTTTGCAGCAATTGCTTTGGTATCTAGGTATAGAGGATTTATTCATAATTCAAAACTTAGTGATATACATGGGCCTTGGAAGTCTTTTCTGTTAGAAACAGCAACAACAGCAACCAAATTAAAACTTTAAAATTTTCTTTTTAAAGGAAGTGACCCAGAGAAGCATTACAGGACTTAATCCCACAAAGAGGAACACATTTGAAATGCCTTTATTACTTTTAATTAAACATATACAAAAATAAAAACTTCTATCAAATAATGAAACACCTAAAGCTCTAAGAGATTTTAGAAATTCTCTGGCTTTTCAGACCATCAGAGTCATCTACTATTTTGTGGTGTCATGTGGAAACATGGACTTTCACCTTCAAGAGCCAAAAGCCAAACTACAGACATAACTGTGTTCTGCCAAACTCAGTCTTAGGAACCTCTCTGGCCAAAGGTTTGAAAACAATATTATGACTTAATGTTCAGTTCCATGTTAACCATCTGGTAAAGCAAATCATATGTTCTAAAAACCAACACAATTCTAAAAGAAGAATTTATTGCAAGTGAATTACTCCATGTGGTATTTATGCTGAACAGAAAGCAGGCCAATCTGGAAGCGACTTTGAGCAATAACTCAAAAGTACTGTATGTTGTAGATTACAGAGTATGTAGAGGTATCAGGTCAGAGAATAGCAGGTTTAGCTACAGACAGTCCCTAGAACTGTTCCAGTGAAATCAGTAGCAGGTATGTGAAAGCCAGGATTTCCATATTAAGTTAAAAAAAAAAAATCCTTTTCAATGTATCTTGTTTGCTAGATCTTGGGGTCCTTCCCATTGATTTCTTCTGGTCTGACAGTTCCAGCGGGACAGTGTATGTAGGCAGGAGGATCTGTCAGTACAGGTCAGTGTACAGGAATCCAGTCCACAAACATCCAGGTGAGACATTATGGGCATTTTCTGTGTTTCATCCTTCTTTACAAGTAGAGCTAAGCACTTCCATTTTCACTTACCTGAGCCTTGCTCCTCTGCAGCAAAGCCAGCAAGTATCTCAGTTTGCTCTTAGCCTAAACTTTCTTCAGGTAAAAACAAAACATGATGAACCTTGTTTTACTCCAGCTGTTAGTGGTTAGCATGTCTCCTAGGACATGCAGAATATTTACATTCCTCACATGCAATTCTTCTTTACTATCCATACAATTATTTTCCTGGAATTAGATACTTTTTAGTTTACTTAATTGTTGAGCAAAGTTTCCTGTCTGACCATCCAGGAATTGCTCTGGCAGGCACACTCAGACCACGTGAGCTGGAACGGAGGTCACTTCACAATGGGTGGCTCCAGTGAGCTGAGAGGTGCCCTGTTGGACTCCCTACACATCCCACTCTCACCCAGTCAGACCAGGTTTCCTTACTGGCTGGACACCAGGTTTCCCATGACAGTCTCAGACTCCTGGATTCTTAAAATGGTTTAATCATGGTGCAGTGACAAAATAACAGCTCAAGATGGTGTCTCCGAGGAGGGACCTTGAGCAGAGCAAACCCTGGGCTTTTATACCCTCACAGTCTAAGTGTGTTAGTCTGGGGTCCTGCACCCTTTGGGGTCAATGACAGTTTCTAGCCTCTTACTTCTGGTTCCTGCTATCCAGAGCTCAACATGCAGGTCCCACTGCAGCTGTACCCTGACTACTTCCACTGAATGTATTCCTCAACATTATTCAGGCCCAAACCATATACTGTTCTACTGGGAACACACTGGACACTGATAAAGTCTCCATGGCACTCAGATATGGGGGTGATGTAAATTATGTCCTCTAGGATGTCCTCTGCTCTGATATTGTTCTTTAATATTGACGTCATGATATTGATCTGGACCAGCTTGTGAGTAACAGCCTGTTTCTGCCAACAGGCAGAATCAGCTCTCCTCCTGCCAAGAGAAACAACAGAACATCCCACTCCCACTGCGCTACCACGAGGATGAGGACGCAGTCCTGTGTGTCAGGTGGTGTCCCGAGCGACACCTGTTCGCTTCCGGGCCCAGGCTTCACTGACAGCACCTCCGGACTCCTCCGAAGCCTGTGCAAGGGCTCGGGCTGTGAGCACATGGTGCGCTTACGGCCGGCACAAGGCACATCACTGCCCACACCCTGCTGCCCGTGTCACAGGGCCCGTCTTTCCGACGACTTTCACCGCAGCAGATCTGACCTTCACCTCCTACCACCCTTCCACGCTCACAGTGCTCCCCCTCCTCCTACTACATCCAAGGAAAGGGGCTAGCCGAGGAAACGGTGGCTCCCTCCGGGGCCAGGGCGGCGGGCGGGAGGGGCGAGCCTCCGCCCCCGCCGCCCGGCTGGCCATCCGCTCGCTCGTCCTCCGTCCCTCCCTCTCTTCCCGCCTCCCACTCGGGCAGCTGGCGGCCATCCCGCTGCCGCTCCGGCCTTGGGGCGCGGGGCGGAGCCCGCAGCCACCGCCCCTTCCCTCTGCCTTCGCCCGGCGGCCCCTGTCGGCGAGCAACGGCGGCGGTTTGTGCTCCTCGTTCCCCGGTGAGTGCGGGCCCCGCCGCCCCGCTTCTCTGCCGCCCGGCGCCGGCGGCTCGAATGCCTTGGAGCCGCTTCCCTGGCCGCGGCGTGCCCGTTCCCGGCGGCCGCGGGGAAAGGTTGTGGGGTGGAGGGGCGCCCCTCGGGGCAGAGCCGGGACGGGTGCGGGCCCGGGCGGAGGGTGGGTACCGGCGGTTAGCAGGGCCCGGTGGCAGGCGGGGGATCCTGCCGTCTCCCGGCCCCTGCTCCCGCGGTGGGGGCTGGAAAGAGCCGCTGGATGCTGCGGAGGGACGGCGGCTCTGGCGGAGCAGCCTCTGCGAGGCACCATCGTAGCAGCGGCGGGCTGTGCGGCCCCCGCCGCGGCTCCGGGCCCCGGCTGGCGAAATCTCCAACACCCGGCTTGGGGCCGGCTCACAGGGAATACAGGGGCGGCTTTTGCAGGGTGGAGAAAGAGGAATAGATTTAGCTGGAGAAGAGCGGGCGTGGAGAGAAGTTGTGCTGCCCTGTCCTCATGTGAAGCTTTAACATTGATTTTCCTCCTGGAACTGCTCGAGCCTTGTCCGTTGGTCTTTCAGTAGTATCTAAATAGTGGAGGATAGTGCGAAGTATACGTACCAAGCACACAGCAACTCCTCTGTGTTGAAAAAACCTCAGTAGATCTGCAACATAAGTGGGACAGGGAAAGGATGAAAGAAAATAATTAGGTGATGCCTTTAAAGTGTTGGGTTTTAATAATTTTGGGTGACAAAATAATCTGTTTCATGTTCATGGTGCAGAGGGCAGGTGCAGGTGTTCTGTAACAGTCCTGGAGGTCATAGCACAGATGCAGGTATTTGCCTTCTAATTTAACTTGACTTAGGACTGTGGCGGTGGAGATGCCCAGTTTCAGTAACTGGATCAGGTATATGTTTGGATCAGTCCCTGTTTATGTTCAGTATGTTTCCATGTTTCATAATATCCCTACAGTTCTCATTTATTTTTTAACTGCAGGTTGTACTTTGATATTTAGTTTCCACCTCTAAAGTTAGTAAAGGTGGGGGAAGGGGAGTAAAGGGGAGGACGGGGAGATCTGGACTTTAGTATTTTTTAATATCAGCAGGAAACTTGGTCTAAAACAGAGGATTCTCTCTCCAAACAATTGGAATTGAATTAATATCTCTGAGCACTCTGTGCTGTTGCTATTGTTCAGACTGGCTTTATCAATCCACAAAACTGAAGTAAAGGAAGACCACCCTAGTGAAATATTAACACTGGAATGTTTATTTAGTAATGCTTTGCTTAAAAGCAATTGTGCTTCATCAGAATGTCCTAATAAACTTCTGGGGATTGTTACTTACTGCTTCAAAGAAAGTAAGAGGACTGTAATGGGCATAGAGTAGGAAGTGCAGCTGAGTCTTGTGCCTTCCAGGATCCATGGTGTGTGTGAGGATTTATTAGGGAAATTATCAATACTTCACTCTTCTCAGACTTTATAAGATAGAGGAGATTCCTGGAGATGTTTTCCATGTAAAAAGAAGTCTGATCACTTAGCAGTGCTTTACAGACTACTTCATGCAGACTATTGCTGAATTAAAAAGACCACAGGGCTTGCAAACTGCAGGTTTTTGTAATATCATATTTGTAATTTAGCACCATCTTTTCTCTCTGATTGTCTTTGGCCAGAGGATGATACACTCCAACTTTGATATTATTTGTTTTTGTAGTAATAGTGGAAGAGCCAAAACAAATTAGAGAAGAAATAACATTTGAATAGTAAGAAATTGAACAAATCTCTTTTGCTAGTGTTATCCAGCATAGATTCTCGTTGCAGGATTGTGAGAGTAAGAGCTGGAAATTTGCTCCCTCCTTGGAGTAACAATCCACTTAAGCTAAATGGAAAGATGAGAGAGTGGTCTCTTTGTGTCTTGAAATATAGAGAAGGTAGAGAGGAGTCTTAATTGTGTGAAAATGAGATAATTTTTTTTCAGGGTTTTTGCCTTCACTGCTGCCTTAGGGATTGATTAATTCAGAAGATTTCCTCAAGGAATTTGGCACTTTCTTGAAAGAATTGGGACATCCCACAGCTGTAGCGTCAGGACTTCAGATGGTTGTGAAAGAGGGTGTTAATTTTGATTGTTTGGGGGTTTTTTTGCCTACCCTTTCTGTGTGAAAACTGTTAAGAAAAAGGTGATTTAAAAATGTTTAGTGGAACTTAATTTGCCTTTCCAGGAAGCTTGGCCAGTAAACTCTGCTAACAGCTAGTGTGAGTTCATGAAATTGTGTCAGACACACACTTGTTCTCCTTACAGACTGAAGTTGTGGGTGTTTGAAAGCTGGATTCATCTAGGCAAATAGTTGAATAGCTGCTGAGATTGCCAATAGAAGGTTTTGGTGTGAGCAAATTATCTTTATTTCCAAACAACAAATTCAGGATTTGTCTTGAAATGGTGTGAAAAGTTAGGACCCCACAGTGTCAAGATTATTTCACAACAGAAGTAATCCTCTCATCAGTTCTTCATCCTGAAAGAATCCTTCCACCTACATATATTCAGTAGCTCTGGAACAGTTCAGATTTCAAGTTGCAGAAGAGTTCTCAAGGTGCAGAGAGAGCAGTTTATGGAGCTGATATAATGGTAATGGCATGAGAGCTGATTCGCAATATTCCCATTTTATTTGCCTTTCCCATGCACCTCTGCTGCATTTCTTCACCCTTCACAGGAGTCTTTTGAAACGAAGAGGTCCATACTGAGATATTTTTTTAATCCTGCCTTTTGACATTGAACCAAAATTTCAGACCAAATCTTTGTACACATGCCCTGTATTCCACACTTCTTGCAACACTTCCATGTTGGTTTTGTTTTTTCTAACACTGAAAGCTAGTTCTTTGTCAAAACTGGCTCAAGCTGCATATTTGTTAATGAACAGTCTAAGAGTACTAGCATAGGGTGAAAAAGCAGCAAGTTTGTGTAGAGGTAGGAAGTAGGTTAAAGTTCAGAGCTGCTCTCTCAGGAGGTGGAAAAAAGATTTCAACACTTCATTTTTCGGTGTTTGGTAGTCTCCAGATAAGCTTCCTTTTATTCTCCTGTGTAATGCTACTCATTATCGTGTAGCAAAAAGGAAAGTTAGTCTCTACTTTTATCTGGGACACTCAGTAATGAGTGTGCTGAGAAAGCATTCCCTTAACACTTATACCTGCTTAATTATGATCTGGATTTTGTTAAGACTAGATTGCATTTCAGAGGCTGTCTGAGAGCACATGAGAGTACACTGCATATGTGTGCTCGCCTGGGTTACCAAAGGCTGGTGACATCTATGTGAGAGAAGTGTTTTGACTGTCCCTCTAAGCTGTAATAGCTGTGTTGAGGTGAGAGAGGAGGTAGCATTTGGCTTTCTGGAGGGATGATGTGAAAGAGTTTAATATCTACATTTTGGAACTGGGCACCTAAACTTCCAGCTCACTTGGAGTTGGAGTTACTTCAAACCCTCAATGTTTGGTTTCACAAACTTGATCTCTGACCTAAAGTTTCAGTTCCAATATGTGATACAGCATTGCTAACAAAGTGCAGTGATCAGAATATTTATGACAGCCTATGAAATAGGCTTATGGGAATATGCAATTAGCAACCTGATTAGTGTGTTGGAAGTTTAGCACTCTGAATAAGTAAGTATTTTAGCATTGCGGTTAAAAGTTTCAGGCAGCAGGAGAAAGCAGGAGCATCTGCAATCCAAAGCTGTCTTTGTTCTAGTACAGTGTTTCTTTTGAGCATTAAAGTTGAAAGGGGTTCCCTGAAACTTTGCCCAGAGATTGTTTAAGAAACCCTCCTTTTTCTATTACTGCATTTTTTCCAGTGTGGAATACTGATGTAGTTTATACTGGTGGAATAGTTGCTCAAGTCATCAAATTGTCAGTGGACTTCTCTTCAAGGATCTGTACGTAATGATGGACCTTTCTGTGTCATGAAGAAACACAAAGATTCTTTCTCGAGTCCCTTTAACTCAGTGTCTGCTAGCAGCAATAGAACAGTGTTTATTTGTTACATAGTGGCTTTATCTGCCACAGGTAGAGTGTTACATAATGAGAGCTTCTCTGAATCAAAAGAAGAAACCTGTGTTTATTGCAATAGTAATTGCACTCATCTGTTCTTTGTACATCCAAGAGTAATTATAGCATTTTATATTTTTATAAAACAAGACTCTGCTTGTTCTACTTCTGGTGTTGAAGTCTATCGAAATGCTAGGGGCATGTGTGGGCTTGAGGTATTTTTTCCTTATGGTTTGTTTCGTTGGGTTTTTGCAATTTTTGGTGGGTAAGTGGGGTTTGTTGTTGTTGTGTTGTCATGTGTCTGGTCATCTCTATCTGTCTGTTGATTTACCCAGTGTAACAAAAACATTTTTCTTAGGCAATTTGAATATTTAAACTAAAAAAAAAAAAAAATCCTGCAACACAGATGTGTTTATTAGGATTTTCTTTGTAAACTGACTTGAATTATGGCTGGATTTATTTAGTAAAATTTTACTACTTTAAACACCTGCCTGATACTGAAGGGAGGTTGCTGTTCCATATCAAAAATGCAGGCTTTTGTCAACTTGCTTAACATGGTCATTCTCCCTCCTTGGTTTTTGGGTAAGGTAGGCATGTGCAGAACATGGTGCAATTCCAATATGATGGAAGTTCCTACATGCTGGACCTTCTTTGAGATCTTTATGCACGGCTATGCCATCTGTAAACTGGAATTAGTCATCAACCGTTTTAATGGAGATCCCTGCTGAGTAGAATGTGAAACCATGAGAAGAGCTGTGAGAAGTTTTAGAGGCTCAGGGGAATTGAGCAATAACCCTTAATTAAAGTGCTGTTCGGCAATATCTAACTGCTAGTAATGTCACAAAGTGCATGCTCAATGTTGTGATGAAAAATTTATAACTCAGTAGCCTGCTGCTCTGCTGTGGCTCCACTTGGATTTTTAAAGTTGCTTGCTTTTGCTATTTGCAGGTGCTTGTTGCAAACTTGGCTGCTAAGTACAGGTACATACAGTGGCAGTCATTTGAGTGGTCAAAACCAAGGGAAATAACTTATGGGCATAGGAGTGATAATTGCAACAGAAGGTGGTAAGATCAGATTCAGCATGGATGAAAAATGTTGCATTTTTCAAGCAAAGCCGTGGATGTTGCCTATGTCCTGCCTTATCACCAGGTGAGGACTTTTACCATGGTGGTCCTGCCATCTCGCCTCTTTTTTTCCAGTTTTCAGTTGGAAGTTTCATCACAGAAACATCATATTTTATCATGTTTCTTCACAAATTTCCTTCAAGTACCAGCAAGTCTGAGCCTTCCCCTTTTTCTTGATGACAGATAAAATGTCATCTTTGCTTTGCCTGAGTGTAATCTTTTTTAGCATTTCTAGAATCTGGTAAAACGTTCAATTTAAATTGCTTCTTTGCTGAGTGTGTGCTTCCTAGTGATGGCCAGGAATTTACCCACATTTGAGGATTTGAGCATTTAATACTTGAAATCTGTTTTCTTTAAGATACATGGTGTTTAGTTTTATGAAGTGGTGTCTAAAATTAACCTCTTATCATTAATAACATAGGCACCCTTTCATAATTGGAAAGACAGCAACTAAGAAACCAAAGATGGAATAGGAAAAGTAATTGTGGAAACATGTTTCTCCAAGTGAGATTAAATATATGTCTGTACTAAAATGCTGAATAAACATGGCTGTTCTGTTCCTACTTTATGGCCTGAAGCTTTGACAGAAGTTTTCTCATCCAGAGCCTTTTTTCCTTTCTGCAGGTCAAACAATCTGTGTCTTTGGTTTATTGTCAGGTACTTCTGTAATAAATGTGATTATTACTAATCAAACATTTATGTTGTGTACTACAGAAGGAGCATGGTTTCCTGTCAGCATGTGTGTAGGAAACCTCTCCGTGTGCTACAGTTTTCTCTTTTTCTGCATGGTGAGAGAGGAGTGGGATGCTCTGACATCCCTAAAAAACCCCAGAATAATACATATTGTTGATAGTATAGATCTGTTTACAGTCAATAAGCGCAGCTGTGCTTTTTAAAAATAATCATTTTTCTTTTTTTTTTGTGATGTGGGATTCCTGCTTTTAGTCTGACTAGCTGTGTTCAGTTTCACCTTCAACTCTAAAGAGAGTAGAATAATATGTTATAAATGATGTCTAGAACAGTTTTCAGACTTTCTCAGGTATAGCAAGAGACTAAATTGGTTTTTCCCCTCTCTATGATCTTCATCAGATAATTTATGCAAGTTCAAAATTACAGGATGTATTATGTTGCCTCAATTCCATTAATTTCAGTAAATTTATTTGTTGTCATTGTTCCAAGTTACAAAACTGCTTCTAAAGGGATCTGAAGTAGAATCAAGGAGTCACTGTCAATGAAGAATGTGCTTTAAACTAAACCAAGTCCTCTTCCAATCAATGTTGTGGGATGTGACCAGTATTGTGTTTATGTTAGATACTCAGAAAGGTGCAACAGCTGAAGATTTTTTTTTAAGTTACTTAAATTCTTTTTATGGAGATCCACATGAAACTTTAATATACTTTGAATATATCTGATGTGGTTGATTAACGAATAAGAGAAGACAAGGAAAGTGGATGGACAGACACCTTTTTCCTTCTGTCCCCTTGGACTTGTGCATGTTTCTTATGTCATGATCATCAAAGGGTGTGTCCTTCAGGGGACCACAGAGATAACCACAGACAGTACAGCCAGCAGGCATCTTTGCAATGATCTTTTGGTGCTAGTGAACATCTGAAGTCTCGTGGTAAAAGCTGAGTTTGCTGGCACACTCAATACAGATGAATTGAGGAGTGTTGTACTAAGATTTTGTTTGTTCAAAAAACCTTTTTAGACAATGTAAAACTTGTGTTTCCAGAGAAATTTGAACTATATCATATATAGGGATGCAAACAGCAAGAGACAGCTGTTGTGGCCAAGGGTTCATTCGCTATCCTAAAGGGCAAGATGTTGCATTTGCAAAACACAGCTTCCTTTTTTATATTTGGAAAGTTATGGCCTTATCTAAATAAATTTGCCCCTCCTGGTATTCATGGTTACAATCTTTCTGTACTTCTGCTTCTCCAAGGAAGAGGGGAAAAAAGGGAAATCAGACTTTCTGTGGTGAGCTGATGTGCAGTGTGGGTGAATTGAGCTGTGTTCTAACAAGAGATTGAGTGTGGGGCACTGTAATAAGCGACTGCATTGATGTAACAAGGTGAGTGGAAAACAATATTGATAGGGAGTTCAGATTCATAGATGATCAGCATTAGTGTGGACCAGATTCTGGGTGTTATCAAAATTTTAATAGTAGGCACTAAGGAAGGGCTAAAATAAGGCTGTTTTTTGTCTGGTACGCTTCATGGAAGTCAAGCAACCCTTTAAGAAGGTTCCAGTACCTTGAGATGAGCTCTGTTAGTCAGAGCATGGTGCTAATAATGCCAGAGTTGTGGATTAGAATGCCATATAGGCCATTAATTTGGGCTTGTTGATCCTCTTGTGTGCCTTCCAAGTCATAATATTCTGTGAGTCTGTGTCAGTAATAAGATGCTCCTTTTTTAATCCTATTCTGCATTTTCAGGTTTGAATAATCCACTTTTTTTTTTTTAATGTAATCTCCACACAGACAGTATTAAGGTTGTTGGGTAGAAAATCAAGTGATTGTTTTGGTATGTCTGAGCAGGTATCAATGTGGTCACGCATTGGCCATGGTCAGCGTGTGTGACCCTGCGTGCTGCTCCAGGCAGACAGATGTCTGCTCACCCATGTTTGCATATTTACATTTCAGCACCTGCAAAACACGAATAAATGTTCCTTGCTGTAATCACAAGTTGACCTGTATCAAGTTAATAAAAGAGTTAACCTGTATCTATTGCAAGGATGACTTCAAAAGTTTTGGTATACTCAGTGTGCAGAGTATTGCCACCAGATTTCTTTCTGGCGAATCACTAGTTTAGAGTTCTGTGCTGTGACCACTCAGTTTATAATCTACTGTGTGGAAATAGTAACTGGTATGACTGAGCTTCCCTGTCTCTGTGAAATTCTCTACAGTAAGGCTGCTAGTTGGTATTTTTTCTAGAGATTTTACCTCTTTTCAGGTATTTCTGAATGGCTTCCAGGTTTGTTATGGTGTTGTTCATATCAGTGTGACCAGGCAGATGAAAAGAATTTATGATTAGGCTTGGTCAGCCCACAGTTTGGCTTATTTGTGTAACTCACAGATGAGAGGAGATTTGTACTGAAATATCTCATACTGTGAACTAAAAAAACTCTGATCAGGGGAGAGAGTGATGTCTGATAAAGTAATGTTAACATGTAGATAATGTGTCATAACATCTTGAATTTCTGCTGTGATTTGCCAAGACATGGACTTGGATGGAAATGTTCAAGCTTCAATTTATACTTGGATGAGAATATGTGAACTGAGTAGCATGGACTCATGGTCATATCAAATTAATGTTCTCCTTTATCTGTCAGGGGATATCAGAATATTTTCTATCTGCAGCTACTCTTAGATTTTCCCATGAGAAATTGATATGAAGAAAATAAAGCTCTCAAAGTGGAATGCAAAAAAGTAAATCTTAGCAGGAGGGTAGCTGGCAAGAAGAGGAAGGAAGAAATTAATTTTGATAATGCTCAGTTGTAGAAGCACAGAGTTTGATTAGAAGGATAACTAGTAGTTCATGCTGATTAAAGATCATTACACCTAAAACTTTAGGGGCTTGTGTACAGGGTGAATATCTGCAAAGCTGGGAAAAGGAGTTTCGGAAAATAACTTGTAAATGGAAATGTGAGAGCTGATACATTCGAGGTTATGTGTGTGTTTGCAGTCTGTTCATTTGCCAACCTTCCAGCTTCCCTGGGCATTCAGCTTTTTACCTAGAAACATCCCTTGTTTTCTTTGAAAGAATTCTGGAAATATTTCTTTCTCTACATTATCTTGCTCCTTTACACCCTGGACCTTCTTTTGTTACTATTTCTGCTATTTCTCTTTCGTTGTCTTCTAAATACATGAATTTTGAGTTTTGAAAATACTGGAATACTTTAAAAATCCCCCATAAATATGTTCAACATAGTAGTATTTCCTGAACATTGCATGAAACTAGAAGGTGAGATAAATAAATTAATTTTTTGGCCTTGCTGTGTCTGTTTTAAACAAATACTGGACTTTGTGCATTCTTTTGCACCAGTGTCCAGGGCCTGTCATGTGTATCTCCTGCCTTGTTGTGAGTTTTCTTGTTTGAAAAACTGGGGCAAGAGAAGATAATGGTACTAGACTGAAGATAGGAACAGTACTCTGGGAAAACAAGGGATCTGAAAATCAGGCCTGTGGTTATCTCTCTACTAAAAAACATTTAATCGTGACTGGGAATGTTGCCAGGCACTGCAAGAGAATTGTTCTCACTGTTAAATTGTTAGCTTGAACCTTGGCATGTGTTGGCCTAAGCCAGTGCTTCCAAAAGAGACTTGGGCAGAGTTCAGGTCTTCAGTGTGTCCCAGGAAGTGTTCCATTAAGTAGTTTGCATATGGTTAACCTTTTCTGGACCTTAAGAGATATTTCTGTAGTGGATTTATGCCCCTTGCTGCTAGTTGGCCTTGCAATGGGGAATATCTTAGGGTCTTTTAATTTCTGTATGTGAACTTGAAAGTCTTAGGTCCCAGAGGAATGCTTTATCCAGCAAACCATTAAGCCACAAAAACCAGTAAATCAGTAAGCAACAACAAAAAAAGAAAATATCTTGAACTAAAATGATGTTTACAATAGAGCCTATCTAAATTTTCTTTTTGTGGTGACCTTAGCAAATCTTTCTGAAATTAGGAGGGTTCTTTTTGTCTCTGATAGCATTTGTAATCTTAGTCTATAATACTTTCTGTCTCAAAATAATAGTGTTTTCTGGTTTTATTAAATTGTTTTTAATCTTTAATGTAAATATCTGTCAGTTTAGCTTTAGATCAATGCCACTTCTGTTGGTTTTGCCTGGGATACAGTTAATTTTGTCCCTGAGAGCTAGTATGGGGCTGTGTTTTTGATTTGTGCTGGAAACAAGTTTGGTAACACAGGGATGCTTTAGTTCCTCCTGAGCAGGGTTTACACAGAGCCAAGGCCTTTGCAGGTCCTCACCCACCCCACCAGCGAGGAGGCTGGGGTGTGCAGGGAGCTGGGAAGGGACACAGCTGGGACAGCTGACCCCACTGCCCCAAGGGGTATCACACAGCACGTGGCATCATGCTCAGCATGTAGAGCTGTGAGGAGAAGGAAGAGGGAGATGTTCAGGGTTATGGTGTATGTCTTCCCAAATCACCGTGAGACGTGATGGGACCCTGCTGTCCTGGAGATGGCTGAACACCTGCCTGCCTGTTGAAGAGGTGGATGTATTCCTTATTTTGCTTTGCTTGGAGGTCTAGCTTCTGCTTTATCTATCAAACCATCTGTATCTCAACCCTTGGATTTTTTGATTTTGCTTCTCTGATTCTCTTCCTTTTCCCACCAGAAAGGAGTGAGGGAGTGGCTGTGTGTGCTTAGTTGCTGCCTGGGGTTAAACCACAACACACTTAAGAAATGGGACTGTGTTGTCATGGTGGTTTGTAAATCACAGAGGCACAAATGGCTGTCTAGAAACAGCATAAAGAAGAGAATAATGAAGACATTGAATTTCCTTTGTGAAATTGTGCCCAGAGGAGGGCAACAAAGATGGTGAAGGGGCCGGAGCACAGGTTCTTTGAGGAGTGGCTGAGGGAGATGAGGTTGTTCAGCCTGGAGAAAAGGAGGCTCAGGGGAGACCTTACCACTCTCTACAACTCTTTGAAAGGATACTGTAGCCAGGTGGGGTCAGTCTCTTCTCCCAGGCAGCCAGTGACAGGATGAAACATGTTCTCAAGCTGCACCAGGGGAGTTTATATTTGATATTAGGAAAAAAATATTCCTGTCATTGGAATAGGCTTTCCAGGGAAGTGATGGATTCATCATCAAAAGGTGTGTGCGTGTGGCACTTGAGGACGTGGTTTAGTGGTGGATACGGTGGTACTCAGTTAACAGTTGGACTTGATGGTCCTAGAGGTTGTTTCCAGCTTTTAAGATTCTGTGATTCTAAACCATGCGGTGTATCTGTATTTTTCACAATACTGCTATCTTCTTCAGACCTTTTATCTCTGAGGATGTGTTACAAGTAGATTTTTGGTGGAAGGGGAATGATTGACAGTATTTTTTTCTCTGATACAGGCCTTTGTCTGTGGGATAGATACATTGTAGACCGTGGGACATGTAGTTCATATGAAGGACAAATGTCATGGCAATGCCCTTGCTTTTTCTTTTGTTTTAGGGACACTAACTAGGGTCTTCAACAACCATGAGCAACCCTTTCGTGCAGATTGTGGAGCCACTGGACCCGAAACAGCCTTTGAGGAAATTCTTTAATCTGAGCAAATTGGAAGATGTGAGATATGGTATGTTGACAACATAAGATAAGCATTTTGTTAATACTGATGGATAGAACCTGAGCAGTCTTGGCCACATTGGATGATACTTGGTCTCTGGTGAGAACTATGAATTCAAAAGGCAGATCTTGAAAACAAAATTTCTGCAAAATTTAATTATTGACATTTAGAATGACAGAAATATTGGCAAGATCACAGTAGTATTTTCTCAGCATACTGTGCATACAGCAGTCTTGTTTTTGCTGAGTGGGTGAGGAGAGCTAGGCAAAACTAAGAGCACAAGTTTTCTAATATTGCTAAAGGCTGGATAGGATCTAACACTGATATGTATGACTGAACCAATCAGAAAGATTTTTCAGCTTTGAAAACAGTAGTGGGTAGAGAATCCTTTCTGAGGAGGCTTTTTCCTGAGTTTCTCTGACATTTCCCAAATCTTTCAGTGGTACTGCTAAAAATCTTAGTGTTGCTGCCCTTGACTTAGAAACTTGAGTATCTCTACAGTAGAGTTATCTATGGGTGGGTGTTTGGTGTTTCAAAAGGAAACAGGTGATTAAGGAGAATTCAGGGAACAAGAGGAGGAACATTTTATCTGAATTATAGCAACACATGTCCATTACAGGCTCTGATATGTGAACAGTCAATTAATGTCAGTCTTGGTGGATGGAAAGCAGAGAACAGTCTTAAAGAATAGACAAATACACGTGTGGTGTTACCAGCTGATCCATTCCAGTATTCCAAGAGTGATAACCTCCAGATTCTTTAAAGGAGAAAGGATGCAATTCTCACTATCCAGCATAAAAAGGGAATAGCTTAGCAGGGAAGGGCAGGAGAAGATTCTAAAAACCCCCAAAACAACAACAGTAACAATAACCCCCAAAACTCCCAAATAAACAAAATCCCTCAAAACAAAACCCCCAACAGCAACCAACCCAAATTGTTCTGAATTACTGTGTCCTGAATAATACATGGTGTTTTTTTTTACAATAGCCATAATGAGGTCTCACTGAGATTAAGTGACTTTTATATCTTGAGGCCAGCCCTGTGTAGAAAGTTGGAACAAACTTCTCAAAAGATTTTAAAATGTGAATATTCTGAGAGACAATCAAACAATTATTATTAAAGTGAACAGAGGAGGAAGGACTGAGACATGTTTGGGTTTTTTCTTCACACCCATTCCTTGTAGTAGAGCTGTCAGGACTGCTCCAATAGTATTTGTGTCATCATCTTTAAATATTTCTGATTTTAAGTAAAAGAAGATTGATAGATGCAGAGTCTGACTTTCAGTCAATTTCATCTTCCATCTCTTGAGACAAAGAGACTGCATAAACCACTAAAGCTGTGCTTTCCAACATGGCAGGTAGAAAACTGTGCTTTTCCTAGTACATTTTATGTCTGTGTTCAGTAACAAGAGTGAGACCAAACTGCAGAAAAACAAGGTGAGCACAGCATATTTTCAGGGTAGCTGTGCTATGCAGGATGGAAAAGTCCCTCAGCAAAGATGCCTACTGTGTCACAGGAGCGGAGATGTAAACCTGCTGAAAGCATCAAGTGGAACAGGTCAGTTAGTACTGACCTGGCAAAGCTGGAGGGGAGAAAAGATGTTTAGATAATCGGAATAAAGCCTTGTGAGAACATGAGGACCTGTCTGCCCCAGACATGAAACTTTGCACTTGCTGACCTATGCCCTAAGGTAAAAACTGAGTTTGTTCCTTGCCTCTTACCCATGCAGCTCGCCTGCCATTTTCTATTCGAATCCTCCTGGAAGCAGCAATCCGTAACTGTGATGAGTTCCTAGTGAAGAGGGGAGATGTTGAGAATATTCTCAACTGGAAAGTGATGCAACACAAGAATGTTGAAGTGCCATTTAAGCCTGCAAGAGTTATTCTGCAGGACTTCACGTGAGTCTGATGGTCTCCAAAACAAAGAAGAGGGTCTTTTGAGAGTGCAGCAACGCTCGGCTTGGGGTGGAGGGGTGAGCTGAGGGGAAGAATAGCAGTGAGATATTTGGAAAACCCTTTTTCAGCATTCCTGGATGTCATGCTACAGACAACACTTGGAGAGGCAAACACTTGGAAAAAGAGCATTGAAAAAAAACTTTTCTGAGACGGAAAAGTTTCTTCACAAAACTTGAAAACAGAGGAAGAAAATGGTATTGATAAATTGCATCCAGTTGAGGAAGTTTGGTGTTTAGAAGTTATTCTTTGAAGGGATGAAATTCTCTATTCTCTCTCTCTCTCTCTCTTTTATTTGGTTGGGGGTTTTTGTTTGTTTTTGTTCCCCAGGGGCTCTTGCTTTTAATTTTCTACCTATTTCAGTTCTCATTTATAACCCACATAGTTTCTTCCTCTTCTAAATCAGTGTTATTATAAATATATTTTTAAAGACTTCTCTGCTGTTGAAAAAATTAGTATATTATTTTTCCCAGAAATGCAAATTGAGATTCCTCCCTAATGGACTCTAAAAACTGGGCCTTGTTATTGCAGTGAGTCCTCAGGTGTCAGTAATAATAGTCCTTGTTCAATGTAAGAAAGTAAATTTTCAGGTGGAACAATAGCACCTAATTGTTCTAATACAGATTGGACTTGCAAGTCTACTAGCTGTTCTTTGTACCTTTGTACTCTGTCTTTATAAAATATTTTAGTACATCCATGGTAAGCCCAGTGCAGCTATGCTGCCAGTTGATTTTCTTCCTCAATGGTAGAGTGTCTTAGCTGTCATAACCTCTGTTATGCATTTTCACAGAGGTTTTTGAAATGCTAGAGACCCAGTACAGCTCAACTTAAAGACATTGGAAAAAAATGGCAAAACTTCAAATGAAAGAAGTGCTGATTTCCTAGCTATTTTTCATCCACTAGCTGTTGTTAGTGTTTTGAAAAACTGGAGCAGAGAGGCAGCTGAACTTTCAAGCAAACATTGTTCCTTCTCTTACTGCTCTTCTTTCTTACCCCCTACTCCTGCTGAGTTTTAAAAATGTGCCTATAAGTCTGCAGAGCAACTGCATTCCTGGAAAATGAGCTCTTGGACAGGGCTCTGAGGACCTTTTAGAAAAAGGCAGCTTTGGCAACTCTCCAAAAGTCATGCAGCAGTTACATTTAGGTTGTCCTGTTTTAGAATTATCTACCTTCCTAATTAGGATTATTCTGTATTTATCTTGAGTTGTTCTAAGACGGTAGAAGGATATTGTGTCTGTTCCATATTAATTGTATAACATTCATAAGTTGGCAAAATAATTCTTCTGCTGTTTTCTTCCTATCTTCCCTCCCTCAAATTGCCACAGGTAGAATAACACAGAATGTCCTATTTTTCTTATAAAAATTTTATCCTGGAATGTCAAACTGCTGAACAATATCAATTAATTGTGTCTTTAGATAATGTGGATCCTTTTTCCTGTTTATTTTTTGTTAATTATTCAGGATTTTCAAGGTAAAATTCAGTAGGAACTAAAAAACCTTTTACTGCTGTTGTTGCATGGTTTCTGATATTTTAAAAACATTTAATAACTTCCTTATGGTCATAGTTAAAAACATGAAGTCTTATGGCTTTGGGATGCTCTTACAGAAATGCAGTTTTTTCAGTGGGTTGCTCATTGATGCCAGCTCCTTATGAGCACATCAGAGAACTCTCTGTTTTAGCAGCCAGCAAAATCAGATAAGCAAGTATGTAAGAGGGTTTTCCAAGCTGGTTGAAGATATTATGGTAGAACATATCTCAGTAGAAAACTGAGAATGTGTGTGCAGACAAGCACCAGAAGCTGTGTTAAAAGAAATACTGAAAAGTGCATGATCTCTTAGACAAGTCAAGTGTTGAAATGCCAGAAGTTCTGGTTGCTACTCATTATTTGTTTGCATTGAAAATGGAGGAGTGCAGTTTGGTTTGTATGTGACAGTAGCTATCTGTTCTGTATCTCAGGATTGTTGGTTGGTGTTTGTTTTGGTTTTTTTTTTTTTTTTTTTTTTTTCCTTGTTTCCAAATTGTTTCACCTTGCCCATTTTATTTCTCTTGTAGTGGCGTGCCTGCTGTGGTTGACTTTGCTGCAATGCGTGATGCTGTGAAGAAACTTGGTGGGAACCCTGAAAAAATAAATCCTATCTGTCCTGCTGATCTTGTGATAGATCACTCCATCCAGGTTGATTTTAACAGACAGTAAGAAAAAAAAAAATCACTCTTTACTTCTTAATGGTAGAAAGTAAACTGAATCCAGTTACTGGTCATCAAGGTAGCTCTGTTGGTGATACTGTTAGCATTTGTGCTAAAACATTCCAGACATTGGGAAATTTTAAAGTTGGACTGTTCTATCAGCTGTGGTGAGCTGGAGGGAGAATTTTCTCTGTCTGTGGTGTATCTCTCAGCAGCAAAAGCCTGTACTAAACTGTTGATAGAAACAGACTCATTCCAGGCCTGTGTTTATTGTACTTCTCTTTAATAATGCTGCATTATTATTAATTGCTCAGAAATGGCATTTTTCCCATGTGCACTTTTTTGACTCCATAAGGGTTTTTAGAAAGGATGAATGAGAATATTTCCTTTCTTTCTCACTCCTCTAAGAATAGAGGTGATCTACACTAGGCTCAGTTCTGAGGAACTGCTTTTTGCTTCAGTGCCTACAAGCAGAAGAGCATGAGATACTGTCTACTGCAGCCTCTATGAGTTCTGGAAAGAAACATAAGGCTATTCAGTCCTCAACATCTGAGGACAAAGATACAAAACTTTCTAGGATTCACTAGACCTACAGTGAAATAAAAGACCTCTGTATACAGGTCCTTCTGCCCTCCAAGGTACATAAATATGGGTCTACTGAACTAATCTTCCAAACAGCTCCTGCAATCACATGTTTTATGGTGGTTTCCTTCCACCTTGAAGTTTTTTGGCATGCTGTTACTAATCATTATTTTTTGTCACAGCCTTATTTTATTTCTATTAGGCTCATTAACATATGCAAGAAAATAGAGATTTTTCTCTCATGTAGAGAACATTGGCTGGATTTATGTTTCAGTTCTTTCAAAGTCTGCAGGCGTAAGTTAGGCAGCTGATTGAAGTAAAGATTTTGTTAACACTGTTTTGAAACACAGAGGCTTCAGGCAGCACTCTGTCATGGTGACAACAAATGAAGTTGCAGGACAGTTGCGTTCCAGTTTCCTTTACTACCTTGCTGATTCCTTCTGATTTAGTTGTTGGAAAAGTCACATTTCTCTAACACGCAGTGTTGCTTTTCTCAGGCTACAACATTTAGGCCTGCCAAATGCAGATTAGTATTTACATGTGAAGCAGAGTTCAGGTATTATCTCTTAAGATTTCTTAAATCCTTTTCATTGGTTGCCTGTAGTGATATTAAAATGGTGCAAGGATCAGCATTCACATTAGCTAGTAAATCTTTTTTTCTTTCAACCTTTGACTAGATATAAAATTCACATTGTAATTTTGGTTCTGACAGCTGATTATTTTCATTTGCAGGCCAGACAGCTTGCAAAAAAATCAGGACCTGGAATTTGAAAGGAACAAAGAAAGATTTGAATTCTTAAAGGTACCAACAAGAATAATCTTATTTACATGGAGAAAAGTTCAGTGGATGAAAGTTCTTTCAGTGCTCATATTGAAAACATTTTACTCTAATTCCTTTTGTTTCAGTGGGGCTCTCAAGCTTTTAAAAACTTGAGGATTATTCCACCAGGTTCTGGGATCATCCACCAAGTGAACCTGGAGTACTTGGCAAGAGTGGTGATGGATCAGGATGGCTACTACTATCCAGACAGCGTGGTTGGCACTGACTCGCACACCACCATGATAGATGGCTTGGGAGTGCTTGGCTGGGGTATGTACAGCAGTGGATCACGAGCAGTCTCTTGGCTCAGGGAGCTGTGTTTTGGGCTCTGGTGAGTTGATCCTGGTTGGCAGATCACCCCTACCTTATCACTTCCTCCTCCCTCCTCCTGCTAGCACAATGGGGGAAGACAACTGTTAGCCCAAATGCAAGATTAAAGTAATGGGTAGAGACAAAGACAGTTTAAGTGAAGAAGGGTGAGTGCAGTGAAAGGAAATGAAAGTGATGTGAAGACAGTCAGTCGCCAGCTCCAGTCAGCACACCAAAGCCCAGCCAGTCCCTGGGCAGTGGCTACTTGGGAAAGCCCACCTCCCCAACTGGTGATGAGCCTGGTGTTTTATGGCATGGAATATGTCATTGTTCCACTCTCATCAGTTGTCCTGGCTATACCTCTCAGTGTTTTTCCCACCCCAGCTTACTTGCTGAGGGGCAGGGTGAGAAACAAAAAGCATTGATGCTGTGTAAGGACTGCTTAGCAATAGCTAAAACTCTGGTGTGCTATCAACACCGATTCGGTCACAAATCTAAAACATGGCATTGTCTGGGCTGCTGTGAAGAAAAGTGATCTCTGTGCCAGCTAGACACAGTTACATAGCCTAATCCCAAATGCAAGTAACCTGATAAGGTCTCTTACAGTTATATAAGACTTTGTAACTAAGCTCCCCTTTCTGATCTCTGCCTCAGATGATTTCTGCTACAAGTGTGGTTGGCTTTGTTTGGGTTTTTAAAATATATTCTTTTCTATTCTGCATTTAAATGACAAGGAAATAGATAAGGAAAATATTAAATAAAAAATAAAAATAAATAAATAAAAAAAGAGAGTTGAAGTATCACTGACCATCCAATTTTTCTTGTGTCACTTGTCTACTTTAAAAGTGTTGGATTATCCAAAAAGTATTGCAGTACAAATCCATTAGGTGGAAGGTGATGAAAATTAAATCTGAGTGACTTAAATATGGTTGGAGAGGACATTATGCAAAACAGAACTGTGAAGTTCTAATACCAGTACTCTGCACAATATTTGTTACAGGAATAGATATAAATAATTTATTTTTCCTTGTAGTGGTGAACTGAAGTGCTTGAGTTATTGAATAAATAGGTAACTATGGAGCGGAAGTATTTGTGGTCATCCCATACAGTAGTAAAGACTTCAGCTGAGCCTTTATTTTCCTGTGATGTGGTGATAGGAGTACTACTGAAAGAGCTATTGTACGAATATGGAACACACTGTGTTTTTAAAGAGTATTTGTTAGCTGTTCACGAATGTGCTTGTGAAATTCTGAGCACCACATGCGGTAGGACTTTTTGATTTTAATAAACCACCTCACCTATTGTACTTCAGCAGTATTGGTTGAGTGAGACTTTCTGAATCAAGGGTGAAAGAGTTCCTGGCTTAGAATACAAAGGTAAAAAAGTTCAATGCATCTAAAACATGACATCTTTGGGATTAGACACATCTCTTATTCCATGTGTGGTTGCAGCATATGCATGGAGCATATGATTTAGATGAAGTTATAGCACTAAAAACTGCCTGGAAAAGTGTGACTCTTAGCCTCAATTTTTCTCCAGAATATGAAAAGTATTGATGGACACAGTCTATAGCGTATGGGCTCAAAATACATATTCTTGGATCCAACATTTTTTCCAGAGGCTGGTGTTGTTGAACTTGGTTCGTGACTGTCAGTGGTAGTCAGTCAGTTATTTCAACTTAATTGAATGTTTAAAAATGAATCAATGCCCAGTGAAAGAAGGCACATGATTGGATCTGTCACAGCATTATCTTTTTAAATTAACAGAGGTATATTTTTTTGAATGAAAGAAATTAGAAATTATTTTTCAGAACCATTCTTAGGTTACGTGGGAAAAAGAAGTGGAGTAGTGATTTGGCATTCATAAGCAGCTATTACAGGCAGTTTTTTCTAGCCTAGTATTCATTAAGCTAAACAAAAGGTAGAAGGAGGTTTCAGAGAAGAATATAAATATACAAGGGACTTTCTACAGGCAGAAGGTTATAAAACTGCTTAATGGTTCAGGTGCTTAATGCTAAGTTGCTAGATAATAAACATCATGGCTTTGTTACATTGCATATGACTATGACATCTTAATATGTTACCTTAATAAATCAGCAATATTAAGTAGTAGCTGGAATTCTGATAGTGAAGTTGTGCTTATGCAACAGTTCCCACCTACATATTCCCAAACCCTCTTGAAACATAGCGGACATAAGGGAAGGTATTTCTGTCTTAAAAAGTACCTTTTATGTTAGCATTCATTAGTAACATTTCTTTCTTTCAAAATAATTTCTGATTTTTTGTTTGGTGACTAACAATCATGGTCTGCATATGTTTCACGCACAGCACATATTCAGTGCCATGTCAGTGGTTCTTGGTTTGTTGCGTTACATGTTTGAGATATTAAATAAAAATTTTACATCTGTTATTGTAAAAGTTAGCCATCCTTAGAGTAAGTTACTTAGATTCACCTAATATCCCATCTAATGGCTTAGGAACAAGGATGAAAATATGGAACAAAATGAAATTAAAACCCCAACCTTGCAGGAACAGTAGAGAGATGAGGAATGCCTCTTAGGAGAAGACTCAGACTCTCTGCTTTCTCTCCCCTTTCGCAACTTAAATAGAGTGCTCATCAGGCAATTGGCTTAATGAGTTTATCTCTGATGTGTTAGTATGTTTCTGAATAGTCACATTGTGTCCTCCTGTTGTTTGCAGGTGTGGGTGGCATTGAAGCAGAAGCAGTGATGCTGGGGCAGCCCATCAGCATGGTCCTTCCTGAGGTGGTCGGCTATAAGCTGGTAGGAAATCCTCAGCCACTGGTAACATCCACTGACATTGTGCTCACCATTACCAAGGTAAATTACCAAGATTTGATATTTTGATATTACTGCTAAGAGATAAACACATTCTGTAGGACAGAGCCACTGTACAGAATGTGTAAGAACCCTATGTGTGCTTCCAGGTAGTAATTTTGAATTTTTAAAAGGCTTTATCACTGCCTGTGGATTGAATTCAACTCATTAAGGACAATTTTCTAGGCAAATCTGTTTCCCAGAAGCCACACAATATATATGTTAGGATAATTTGGAATTGAGTAGTGTTTTGGAGCAACAGTGCTTTTTCCTCTGCCTCAAAAAATCCCTGATGACTTGTTTTTTGAGGTCACCACTTAAAATAAGGCAATATAAAATCTGGAAACCAGACAGTAAGCATTGCAGTCTTATTTCTTCTATGTGCAGGTGTTTGATTCTTGTAATATGTTTATAATATGTTTTGTCACTCTGTGCATTGTCACTGAATTAAGAGTATTGCTGGGTCAGCATTAGTGTTGTTGGAAGTCAGAAATCTGGTACAGAAGGTCAGCATTGAATGCTGTCTACAGAGACACCTTAAAAAGGGGAAAGCCAACATTTTTCTCATAATTTTATTCAAATGTTGTGTATGTTCAGTTTGACTCATGTACTGGTGCAGTTGGTTCTCCCTATTTTTCCATCTTCCTGGGCTCGCTGTGTGAAGAGTCCCCACACAGTTTTCTTCCTCTTAGAACATCACGTTGGGAAAATTACAATTGTGAGACAGTCTAGTTTAAATTAAAGGAAGAGCAAGTTTTAGAAGAAATATGGTCCCATGTTGTACCTTATTATTGAAACTTTACATCTCGGTGTCCTCATCTACAGTATTTAGTTTCCTGTTTTCAAGGAAAAAAAGCTTCCTGGTTTCAAATGGCTGTAGAAATCTTCACAAGAGATTTCTCTGAGTCAGAAGCTGGATTTCATAACAGAAATGCTAATGTCATTTGACACATGACAATGACACAGACACTGTATTTTTATAACAGCATCTTCGCCAAGTTGGAGTAGTGGGTAAATTTGTGGAGTTTTTTGGTCCTGGTGTTGCCCAGCTGTCGATTGCTGACCGAGCCACCATTGCCAATATGTGTCCAGAGTATGGAGCAACAGCTGCTTATTTTCCAGTGGATGATATTAGCATTGGGTACCTGATACAAACTGGTGAGTATAAGAAGACACCACAAGTTAAGAGGCAATTGAAAGGATGCCAGGTCTATATGACATTGGCAGTGGGATTGAATCAGGTGAAGCCTTCTGAGCCTCAGTTCATTTTTTTATTGGTATTTTATTAGTATTGGTACTTACTGAGACTAGTTTTTGCACTTAGGATGCATGTTTAGGAAGAGCTGATTGTTGGATTTATGGCAGCCTGCCAAAAATCTGAATCAAGATTGTCCAGATGACAGAAATAGGAAGCTAAGATTTTGTTCTGCAAAAGCCACTAAGTCTGCTCAATTGGTTTGGTTTTAGTGAATCTCTAATATTTGCCTTGAAAGGGTCTTGTAGTGCTATTGACATCGTGCCTGTTATGCACTTTTTTTTGTTCTGTCAAATGGTGGTTCCTCTGTTTCACTTGCATTTTGGTTTTGCTGTATCTGGCTTTCATTTTAGGCCGCGACAAAGAGAAGGTTATGTGCACAAAAAGGTATCTTGAGGCTGTGGGAATGCTAAGAGATTTCAAGAACTCTTCTCAGGATCCAGACTTCACACAGGTTAGAAACGACTCTGTTTGCTGTCTCCTTGCTTTATATCCTGTCCTATTTTATTGTGACAATTGTCTGTTTTTCACAGAAACTAAGAAATAGTCAAGGAATTCCTTGTCCTTTGCTTTGGTCTGCACAGCTGTCTTATTTTAAGGCTCAGTGGAATGAGTCAGCTGGCTCTTCAGGTGTGAAAACTTGGGTGTAGGTATAGATTGGCTCTCAGATGACCTCCAGCTGGGGCAGATTTTCAGTTTATTTGATGGAGCTTTGAGAAGTCCTTCCAGACTGAAGGATACTCTGAAGAGCAGCTATGGAAATAATGTGGATGTTGTGTGTGTAAGCCCTGTTTGCAGTTTTTTTCTGTTCAACCAGTTATTTTACTGTGTGAATCAGGACCCTTAGAAGCCCTGTGTGGTAACCACAGAGCACACAAGTAATGTCCTCTGCAAGACAATTAAGATCTTACTCTGTGTCCAGGAACTCAATATTCCTGGTTTTGTCTGCTGTAAAATTTTATCTTGTAATTTGTGTTTGAGTCTGCATGATTATTCAAAAATCTTAATAGATTTGGAGGATGTAGCGCATTATGAAAACAAAGTTGGAAAATTGGTGAGGAATAGATGAATAGTCTGCTTTGTTTTGTATCAGTTCCAGTATTTCTTCACATCATTTTTTAACCTGTTTCTGGCATGTGAAAAGACAAATTAAAAAATAATTTATAATGCTTAGATGCTTTAGTTACATTGGGTTTTTCAGTAACTTTAGTACTTTTGATAGCCATACCTGTGAGCTGGCAGCATCTAAAATTAGAAGTGTTCCTTTTCTTCTGATCTTCCCATTCCCGTGCGTCTTCAATAATTTCTGCAAATAATGATGTGCAGACTTAGCATTGATTCAACAGCAGAGGTAAGCATACCTGTAGCTTACCTGACTTCTACTTATCAGGCAGTGCCCAACCACTCTCTATTTATCTTACTTGAACAGGTTGTCGAGTTGGATCTCCATACTATTGTGCCTTGCTGCAGTGGACCAAAAAGACCTCAGGACAAAGTTGCTGTGTCAGATATGAAGAAGGACTTTGAGACTTGTCTGGGAGCCAAGGTAGGGACTGGGAACATTTGGGCAAACAAACTAATTCATGCTTCTAAAAGCTGTCTGGTGTCCAGGAACTACGTTCTGGGGTTTTGTGTTGTTTGTTTGCCTACTGAAAAATAAATGAGGATATTTGACTGCAGTTTCGAAGGTGACAGAAGCAACAGGTAGTTTAAAACTGTGATGTTGCTACTCTTGCATGCAAGTGTTCATGCCCTATTGGAGTAGTATTTCTTTCTGATCTTAGGCCTAACACATTTTTGACATAGATTGGAGATTTCTGAACTCTGCCACAATGGGGGGTTGTTAATAGAGGGGACAAAATACCTACTGCACTGAGTTTTGAGACAGCTACCCAGCTCTTCAGCTCTTCAAGCATTCCAAGCAGGTTATGCCCTGAATCCACGATGTAATTTTGCACTAAGTATTGAATCTGTTCATCAGAGCAGAACTACATGTGTCTCTGTGACTCTTGGATGTTGGTGGTAAAGACGGAAAACAATGACTACATGCTGCATCATCCAGTCAAAAGTGGTCATTGAAAAAGGCGCTAGATTTATATTTGAATGAATATTCCTGCATACTTTAGTTTTCTAAATCAGTTTGAATCTTTACCTGATACAGTAATCATCCTTGTTAAAGGCATTGCAGAACTCCAGTGATGTAAAAGAAATCTAAATTACAGCAGTTCCCAATAATTCTTGGTTTGTTACATTTTCCAAACTCCATTAGGTGATCTTATGCTTTCAGATCTCTAAATGTAATTTTTCATGGCATGAACAGTGCCTACTTGCTCTTTGGTTTTTTTCCAACTATCTGACCTTTGCCTCTCAAATCAGCTCCTGGTATGCATGCAAGCTGGTATACATTTGATAATCCTGGTTTAAAAATCTTACATGTTATGCTAAAATCTCAGGACTAGATTGTGTGCTAAGACTATGTGTGATCAGGAATCTGTAACATCCAGGAGTAAGAAGCATCTGAGAAATCTGAAGGAGGATACATTCATGCTGGAAAAAAATAAAAACATGTTCTGCTGCAAAGGCTGCCTGTTTTACCAGTAAATATAGAAGAGGAGAAACTCCAGAAAAAATAATTTTTGTCCACCGTGTTGGTTGGCCAGAGAAGCAAGCCTTCACCATCAGACCTAAAAGCACAAGCATGGATGTGACTAACAGATGATTTTCATTGGTGAAAAAACAGCTCATACTAATGTTCAGTTAAAATGTTTATGTAAACCACTCATTTTGATTCTTATTTTCTCCTCCTACAGCAAGGATTCAAGGGATTCCAAATTGCACCAGACCGACACAACAGCATAGTCAAATTTAATTTTGAGGGCCATGACTTCGAGCTTGCTCATGGTTCAGTAGTGATTGCTGCCATTACAAGCTGTACAAACACCAGTAATCCTTCAGTTATGTTGGGTGCAGGTAAGCTGATTTGCCTAATGTGCAGTAGTTTCTCTTTGGCTCTGAATGTGTGTCCTAAAGATGACAACAACAACACTGATGTAATTCAAGGTGTACAGTGCTGGTTTTGTGATTTGGAGTGTTAAAACTGAGCTTAGTTTCTAAGGGTAGCAAAGGACATGTGGAAGTGGTAGCTAGAAATGTAGGTTGACAAAAATGTATTTTTCCTGCTCTGTCTTTTCTACAAGGAAAGCTGGGACTTAATTAAGCAACACTTTTGACAGTTTTCCAAATGCACAGAAGCTGATATATGGAGATAAGAAGAGGCTATTGAAAGTCAGAGCCAGAAGAGGGGCAGTGAAGAATGGTCTTTTGGAGCAAGTGAACTGTGAGGGTGCTCTGAACTGTCAGCAGAGTGAGGAACACACATTTAGCTAGAGGTTGTCCTCTGAAGTTGTTACAAGAGTCTGGGGACATGGTAGGTGTGAGTAAAGAAGCAAATCGTATTCTCAGGGATTGCCAGCTTTGGGCCTTTTCATTTACATCTTAACTACATCCAAGAGAAAGGCAGAGGTGAGCTTGGTATGCACCACTACAGAACAGTTAGTCTGACTTGGTTGTATAAAATTTCGTGTCAGGAGATAGTTCATTTTTAATGTGATTAGTCAGAAAATTTGTCATTCCTAATGTGTGCTTCTGGCAGCAAAATAGGAAAGTAGAATGTCAGCTCAAAGGGTTCAGTCTATACTGGACAAGTTTGGCCCAGTTCCCAGGCACTTGGCTACATGTTTGCATATTTATTTCTCTCCTCTGCAAACTTATACATAGATGGTATCTGTCACTGTATGATGATTGCTGACTAGTCTGTCAGACTGTTCATGTGATGCAGACTTTATTCCTACAAAGGTCAGAAGGGATGTGCACTGGGCAGTGCAAAGGCCATTCACCAGAGAGGATTAAAGTATTCCTGGTTAAAGTAATATAAATTCTATTTGTTCCTGTGTGGTACTGGGAAGCTTTTGGGCTGTCAACAGTCTCTGTCAACAGTCACTTTGTGTTTGGCTTTTTTATGTGATATTTATCACTTGCTTTTAGACTAGCATCTATATTTGCATACTTTACATACCAGCAGTTCACGCCCTCCCAGGCCAATGGTCATTTAAACTCTAGCAAGAGGTTCAAAGTCCCTCATAAACTAAGATGTGGGGCAAAGGAGAAGCAGTGGAGAGACCTGCTCATTTTCTTACCACTTTGAGAGGAATTGAATTGAGTTCAGAATTGAACAAGATGTCCCAATCCACTTGTCTTTAACAGGACAGCTAGAGCAGCATACCTCTTTCCTCAGGTATGCATTCTGCATTATTACAGAAATATACCTGTATTTCTCTCTTCCAAGGATCAAGAAGTGGGTTTTCTCCAGGCAGACTGTGTTTGGCTTGTCTATTCCCTTAGTTCTAGGTGGATGTATCCCTCAGTTGTGCCTGTTGAGGATAGTTTCCTCTAATGTTTGGCTCCCAGGCTAAAGATAGGCATTTTTGGCCTTCTCTGAAGCAGTAGGGATACTGAATGCACTTTGAATGCATTCATTACTATGTGATGCACAGCACCCTCAAGAATGTAGTCGTAAGGATTTTGGTGTATGTACTCAAATTTAGTGGCTACTGTCACCTTTGCTGCCTTTCTGTACAGCAGCATTTATGTTTTGACCTTGACAAGGAAGGAACAAGTAATTCTGTCAGTCTCTGATAACTGTTGATAAACAGCAGTGTTGAGAATACCCACAAGAAGCACAATAGTTTGGCTTTCAGGATGAAGTTTTGCATAAAAGTAAATAAACATACAATGTTCCCAATTAAGTAACCAAGATAAAAAAATCCAGGATATGAGCAGTTGTTTCAAACTACTGCTATCTATCCTGTGCACTATGCAGGGGCTGTGTGTCAGTGGGGGTACTGGGTATGTACTGTAGGAACTTTGACAGCCTAATCTGACCTTAAAAATATGTTGGATTAAGGTTGCTCAGAGGAGCTGAGGTTCTGGCATTTCCTTGCCAACTTTGAGAGTTTGACTGTGCTATCTTTTCAGAACTGGTAGAAACAGCAAGACAGAGGCCAACACTTTCAAACAGTTGGTTGTTAAAGTCTAGTTCCTAGGATGACTGTTCATGGTCTCATTTGCAGAAGTATCCAAGAACTCCAGTTTCTGCAAATTCCTGTAGTAGCTAAGGACCCTTAACAACTTCAGGAATAGGACCGCTTCTTTAAATCCACGTGTAAGCCATCTCACAACACTTAAAAGTGTCATGGTCCAGGTCATGTCTAACAAAGGTGCCAGACAGCTGGCAAAGACAAACCAGTTTGATGACATCTTCCTGTTGGAGATCATGTTGGATCAAAGCACAGCTTATGTCTGTTTTCTTATCTAAATTAATGTCATGTGTGAGGGGGAAAATGAAGCATGGGAATGTGAAGTTTTGCATAGTTTACCTATCTGCTGCTTCCTTTATGTTCATCGTGGAAAAGAACTGGAGAGGACTTGTTCTCTGAACATGCATCTCAGTATGGACAATTTATTTCAAAGGAATATTCAGGATAAATGTGTGTCTAATAAGATCTTCCACTGAAATATCTCTATGCATATTACAAATTCAGGAGTAGTAAAACAGCAACAAGTAAAACTTGTGCAACAAGCTGTGGATTGTGAGATGTCTTGTTTGTGGCAAGGGTCAGCATTGGTGCTCTCGTAGCCTTTGGCTCCTGAGGGCAGCAAGTCCTATGCTGGCAGTTGTTTCTTCTCTGGTTACTACACCATGGTAAGTGGGAACTTAACAGACCTTCGTTGTATTTTTTGTGAGACGTCCGTCTTACAAATAGTGCTCTGAATTTTGAATGTCTTCTTGCAACCCCAGTGAGTGCATCTTACTAAATGGAACTTCCATCAATCTTCTAGTGGAAGAGATATTGCAGGCTGGATGTACAGTTCAACAGAGCACTTGTCCTCTAACTGGTTGTCTGGAATTAGTGTTCTTGGCTTGCTGTACCATTTCATTGCTGATGCTTTTTCTGTTCCCAGTTATTTAATGATATCTCTCCTAACATGCTAATCCACCAGGAAAATCTGCAAGTATCCTCTGTATTTTTCAGGACTGCTTGCTAAGAAAGCTGTTGAAGCTGGTTTGACAGTGAAGCCATACATTAAAACCAGCCTGTCCCCAGGAAGCGGGGTTGTTACTTACTATCTGAGGGAGAGTGAAGTTATGCGTTACCTTTCTCAACTAGGGTAGGAGTGCTTTTCTTACTGTTGTCCTGTGGCTGCTTAACTAAAAGCATTGTCAACAAGTGAGGCAATATAATAACTGTTTCTCTACAGCTTAAAAGATATTGCAGGTACCTTATGGTGTGATCCTGCATGAGTGAACACATTGCTGTTGTGCTGGCTGGCTTTGGACCAATGATGAAGGCCTGCTGTAACTTCTTGAAGACTTATGTTCTTAAGCAGGAGAATGGGTTATTTTCAAGACTAATTGTTTAGAAACAGTGTAAATTACACTATATTGTTGTTCCTCTTGCTAGGGAACACATTTCCCATTCTTTGTGCATGGACAGTCACTGCAGTGGTAAAAAGCATGTAAAAATGCTGTTCTCAGTAGCATTTCACTTGTTAAAACAGTGTTTCTCCTGAAAGTAACAATTGCCATCTGCTGAGTTATTAAATGTCTTGCTCCAAGATAGTTTTTTGTTCACCATTATTTTTATACTTTGTATAGGTTTGATGTGGTGGGTTATGGCTGTATGACATGTATTGGCAATAGTGGACCCCTACCAGAGTCTGTTGTTGAGGCCATTACACAGGTATGCAGTTTTTCCTGTGCAGCTCATTCATGTTAGCTGTTCTCTGCTGTGTGCTGTTCTGAGCTGTATTATACTGTGTATTGACTCTTTTCAGTTCTGTACAAAGTAAATTCGTCTATATTCTTTTCTGTGGGAAGTGTTTTGGGATTGTTCAGGAGACAGTTCTGTGACTGGTCATTGCTGTTGCAGTGCAGTGGCGCTCTGCAGACTTGCTGTGTGTGTGGATTCTGCAAGCACCTTACCTGTCTTTGTCTCAAACTCCATCTTACAGGGAGACCTTGTGGCAGTGGGTGTGTTGTCTGGCAATAGGAATTTTGAAGGGCGTGTCCATCCCAACACCCGTGCTAACTACCTGGCCTCCCCGCCACTGGTGATAGCCTATGCAATTGCAGGGACCATCCGGATCGACTTTGAGAAAGAGCCTTTAGGTAAGACAGTCCTGGGGTGCTTCTTTTTCACAGCTTATGAACTAAACTGTTTGGAATTAAGCACTTCAGGAACGCTTGTTCTAGGGAAGTGCTTTAAAGTACTAAGTACCTCTGGGAGACAAGTTATACAATTGTTAAGAGTCAGAGATTATGGAGAAATAATAATGCTCTGGCTTGGCTTCCCCCTAATTCCACAGGGTCATATTTTTGGTTATATCTGGGTGATAGTCTTTCAAGAGCCAGCCTGAGGCAGTTGATTTTCAAAGACCTTCAGGGACCTTCAAAGATCCTTTCCAGCATAAATGATTCTATAAATTATTCTGGAAGGTCATTGGAAGTCACAAGAGAAAGGTTATGTACAGGTGTTATCATGTTTGTGACTCAGTTTTCTGTCAGACCCTTGCAAGTGAAATAAAGTGTGTCTTGTGAGTGTTACAAGGAATACACAGCAAGAGAACACAGTGGTAAACTTTTCTTTCTTCTTAATGAAAAGTATATGCAACAAAATTGACAATACCATTTTATACAGGAGTAAATGCTTCGGGGAAGAAGATTTTCCTGAAAGATATCTGGCCAACAAGAAATGAGATTCAGGCTGTTGAGCGTCAATTTGTTATTCCTGGGATGTTCAAGGAGGTCTATGAAAAAATAGAGGTGAATTAATCGTCTTGGCAGTAGTTTGATTGATGTACTATGCTATTCTGAAGATATAAATAAGACGATCATGATAATTAAATTAACTTTTTTCATGTCTAGGTTTTGCTCTTGTTCTGACAAATATTTAGATGAGGTTTTTTTTGTTTTTTTTTAAAATATCTTCTGGATAATTAATTCATTCTTTCAGACAGTCATGTTTTGAAAATTGCTTCTTATGATATTTTTTATGTAACGTGTAGATGATGTGTTTTCAACAGCCACCCCCAGCTGATACTAGAAGGTGGAATATTCCAGCTTCACAGACGTTTGATTTTTCGCAGCTGACATAAAATTAATTTGCATTAACTAATAGGATGGGTGCCAGACAAAAGACTTGTACTTGATAAAGTCTTCCTGCAAATCTTAAGTTTTGAAACAAAATATTCTTATGGTTTTTATGTTAGGGAAGCTTCTTAGAATTACTTAAAAATACAATAGACAATTATAAAGTGTTACCTGTGTGCATAATACAGGTTATTCTCAAAAAACAAGATGAATGTATCTTCTTTTGTAATGAAATTAGGATTTTCCTAAGTCTTTTAATAGACAGAATCATTAAAAAACACCCCTAAAAGTAATGTAGATAGTTATGTGCATTTTTCAAAGTGCTCTAAGAAATACATAAGGCTTTTGCTAAAGTCTAATTTGTAATTTTACCTGGATTCTGAAGTAATTATGTTGCTTCTGAAAACTTAGAAATCAATGAAAGGATTTTGTATGTTTTTCAGACAGTAAATAAAGCTTGGAATGCCTTAGATGCTCCTTCAGATAAACTGTATGCCTGGAATCCCAAATCTACTTATATCAAGTCTCCTCCTTTCTTTGATGGTCTGGTACGTACGTGCTTTCCCTTTGAATCAAGCCAAAGTGTGCAGTGATCTTGACTAATATTGAAGGAGAAGAAAAGCCACTTCAAGGGGCCTGAGAGGATTCATAAAAGCCTATTGAGGCCTTGGTTCTTAAATGTTAGAATTGTGCTATTGTGTTAATTTTAATACAAAGGCATTAGTGAATCTCAAAATTGTCAGGATTCCCTTTCACTTCAGGGCTCTTGAAAAGTCTCATTTTCCTTTGAAATTGAAATACTTCTAAATGGTCACAAAGCAAGTGAAGAAAAACAACAGGAAATTAAATGCACTGTTTTCCGTGCTTGCATGTTGCACCAAATAGTCAGTGTTTGAATTGGCAATTCAGTGCCATTTAAAAGTAAATGGAGACTTGAATACATGCACATGTCTAGGAATTCTCAATTTTCATTCATGTATCATGGGAAGCCTTGGCTGGTTTTTTTTGTCTGCTGTATTTTCTTAATGCATGAACTTGCTGGCAGGCAGCCAGGGCATCATATTTGTTCAAGAACATAAAGACTTTTAATAGTGTTGGGTTTTTTCTTTCTCCTAACCTGTATAAAAAGGGAGACTTTATTTTGCAATTTGCACTTTTTTAAAAAAGGTAAAGGAATTCTTTTTCATACATTAATTGTTTTGTTTGTGTTTATGATGGCTTAGACTTTGGCTCTTCAGACCCCGAAAACAATAGAAGACGCTTATGTCCTGTTGAGTTTTGGGGATTCTGTGACAACTGACCACATATCTCCAGCTGGGAACATAGCAAGAAATAGTCCTGCAGCCCGTTATTTGACCAGCAGAGGGTAAGCACTGCTTATTGTTCTTATCATACATTGGGAAGAGAAAACAAACCGCAACTGTTATGCCATGTTACGGGCACACATACCTTCTGTCTGTTCACATACACTTCTATACCTTGACAGCTGCCTGGACAACATATAAATTAAGAAAGAAAAGCATTTCTCGTTCTGCTACTTCAGCAGCTCTCACTAAGTGTAAGAAGTAGAGTATATCTGTTATCCCTGTAGAGTTAAAAACCTTTTTATGGAAATAGGGGAAAAAGATGACTTACTGCAAAAACTAGCCTGTAAAAAAAGGGAATCAAGATTTGTCTCCCTATCAAAGCAAAATGACCATTTTCATTAGTGCCAATAATGGGTTTGATATTAATTTCTTCTAGCATGGGCAACTATTTCACATATCTAGGCTCTTAGGCACAAAAGAACCTCCAGAAGTTTAGGTTTCAGTGCAGCTATAATAACTGGCAAATCTGTTTTGGTTGGAGTCTTGTAAAATGTTCATCTTTTTCTGGGTCCAGTCTGTCAGTTTAGTACTTGGGGTTCAACTTAAGGCAAGACCAGGACTTACTAAGTTGACCTATTCAGACTTCACAGGTAATATAATACTTTTGTTCTCTGATTTTGGCACTTCTTGCAACTTCAGTGGTGTTTCGAGCAACAGCACTGACATAAAAAGTCCTAACTCACTAAACCTAATAATTTTGGAAAGAGAATGGATTACAACAATGTGATATACTGAAAACCACCTGCTCTGGACTCTGACCCCCTGCTATCAGTTACTTGGAAATTTGAATAGTCCTACATGCATTGCAAAACAGATGCTGTATGTCATAGCTGTGGTTTGGATGTAGCCCAGTGCAAACAGTCTAATTTTCCGTCAGATTCTAGTGCAATTTTTGTTTGCTGGTTAGGGTGGAGTGTCCCCTCATTCTCATATTTCTGTTCGCAAGTTAAATTTTTCTTCTGTAGCTCTAACTTGCAGCGGAGATTCTTGCTGCCTTTTAGATATTTAGCACAGTGCTCTGCCGTTGTTCTAGATGCTATAGTAGTACAAACAATGAGTATCTTTGGGCACCAGCTATTAAGAAAAATACTGTGTTGCATCTGTTGACTTAATGTGAGTTGTATCCTTGCATCACTGTTGGATACTATTTCTAGGGCAAGAGTTGAGAATATTATGGAAGCTGTTTTTTCTGACCAAACTGTAGCTATTTGTAAATTACTTTTCTTTTGCTTCAAAACATCTCAAAGGAGAAGTATTGGCTAACTGGATGCTACTGCCAGGGTGTGAACTACATACATACCGACCGCAGAAACACCAGTTTATTACTTTCTTTATTTAGAGCAGAGTGCTTTTGGTCTAAAACCAACACAGTTTCCTTTCTTCTTTTCCCTTAATAGCTTGACTCCTCGAGAGTTCAATTCTTACGGCTCCCGCAGAGGGAATGATGCTGTCATGGCCAGAGGAACATTTGCAAACATTCGCTTGGTCAACAAGTTCATTGATAAACAAGGACCTCAGACGATCCATTTCCCCTCTGGAGAAACTGTAAGTACACCTGCTGCTCTAAACTGTGGCTCACTGACAACAGAGTGGATTACTGCTGGCTTTCCTTCTTACCAGCTTAGGTAATTTACTTCAGTACCTTTTAAGTAAAGCTAATTGAGGGGGCAGGAGCTGACTCAGGAAAGCAGTCACATGTACCTGTGCAATGTGGTCCTTTCAGGCACATCAGTGGAGAGTGTAACCACTGTAAAAGCACTGATGCAATGTGCAGGTTTGCATTGGGAGTGAGATCAGACTAGAAGGCACAAAGTGCTGTATGGTCAATATCCTTGAAGTGCTGTTTGGTGGAAGTTGTGTGCTTCAATTGTTTATGTGGGGACACTTTTTTTCCCTCCTTTCCCTGGAACTGTGATTCCACTCGCAATAATTTTACAAAGCATTTGGCATTTTTATTCCAGCTGGACGTGTTTGATGCTGCAGAAAGATACAAGCAGACTGGTCATCCTCTGATTGTGCTGGCTGGGAAGGAATATGGTGCAGGAAGTTCCAGAGACTGGGCTGCTAAAGGACCATTCCTCTTGGTGAGTGGCTACAGTAAACTAGGAGGACAGTGTTAACAGTGCATTTATTTGTCAGTAAGACTAGCTTCTGACCAATCCTGGTAGCTCATTCTCACTTTTGATAGCAAGAGATATTTTGAAATCTCAGCTCTCTCCAAAAGACACAGTAGAGTTGCAAAAGCTATTTAAAATTAATAGATCTTGTTCTGATTGGAAGGCTTGACTGATCTTCATCTAGAAGTCTACAAGACCACACTAGAAAGGCCAGTTTCTTTACTTCCACTTTCAGTAACCCCATAAGCCATAGGTCTGCTTTCAGCAGCATTGTTAAGCTCACTTCACAAGGAAACTAGAAAGTGTAAGGGAAGAGTATCAGTGAAAATAAAATTTAGCATGGCTTCACCATGGGAGCCAAATACAGATCCAACATACAGTGAAATACCTGTTTCTTTCTTTGTCTGTCCAGTCTTACACTGTTTACAGCAAGAACTCTGATTCAAGTTTTATTGCATTATTAGAAAAATATGCAAGAGAGTTGGTATTTAAGTTCATCTAGGTTTTTGGAGTTTTTTTTCTGGCAATGAGTTTTTGTGTTAAATGTATTAACATGTAAAATATTCAAAATTAATTAAACTGCATGCTGGTGCTTATAGGAGGGCAACACTGAATTAGGAGTAGTGGAAATGACTAGTGTTGCTCTGCATAAGATATGTTAAAGTAGTTGCAGGATTCCTGAGAAAATGTGTTACTTTCTTGAGTCAGGCTTCTTTTAAGGAGGTGTGAAGGTTAATGTACAATCAAGTCATCCTGGACAGTTTGCTGTCAGACAGACCTGCTGACTCTACCAGTAGCTGGTAAATGAAATGGAGGGGACCACAAACAAACCAATTTTCTTCTTGTGAGCACAGAAAGACTGTTCTGAACTATGAAATAACTCAGCCTGTTGTTTATTCTCCAGGGTGTCAAGGCTGTGCTTGCTGAAAGCTATGAGAGAATTCATCGAAGCAACTTAGTAGGAATGGGAGTGATTCCTCTGCAGTATTTACCTGGAGAAGATGCAGGAACTTTAGGACTCACTGGACAGGAGCGTTACACCATTATCATTCCTGAAAAACTTCAACCACAGATGAATGTCCAGATTAAGGTATGAGACAGCTAAGAGCTGAATTTTCTGAATCACTGTTATTTTACTCAAAATTAATTGTCTCTTCAAAACATATGCTGTGTCATATGGCAGTCAGATTCACTCAGTATAGGGAGAAGAATTGAGAAGGTGAAGGAGATTAAAACAGTTATTCTAATAGGGGTTAAACTGAAGGAGAGTAGAATTAGGTTAGATACAAGGAATAATTTGAGATGAAGCACTGGAACTACTGCCCAGAGAAGCTGTGGATTCCTTCTCCCTGGAAGGGCTTGAGGCCAGGTTGGATAAAACTTTGAGCAACCTTCTCTAGTGGAATGTTCCCTGCTCATGGCAGTAGGGGTTAAAACTAGGCGATCCTTAATGTCCCTTCCAGCCCAAACCATTCTATGATTTACTATGACAGGATATAAAAGCAGGATGCTCAAACTGTTTTAATTAACACAAAGCCATCCTGTATTTTGGACCAGTCACTCAAAGTCAACTGTAAATTTCTCAGTTATAAATGAGGCAGCCAATGCAAAGAGATTCCATACTGTGTTTGTTATGGTTTGTTTTAAACCACTTTCCTCTCAAGCAGCTTCGTGTAGTCTAGTCTGGATAAAAATATTGGTGCCTGTTCACTTTAGCTTTCTATCACAATTTTTCAAGATAGTAAAACTATCCTAGTAGTCTTTATTTTACTATGATGTCAAATAACATGTGCAAGGTTCTGCTGCTTGAATGACTTTCTTTGACCCTAACAGCTGGACACCGGGAAAACCTTTAATGCCATCATGAGATTTGACACTGATGTGGAGCTCACTTACTTCCACAACGGCGGCATTCTGAACTACATGATCCGGAAAATGGCATCCTAATCAAAAGCAATTAAGCAAAAAGGTCCAGGTACAAACCTGCTTCTCCTGAGCACAATGAAACGATAGTAATCATGCATTTCAAAGTGTGAACCATAAAGTGAACAATTGTTTTCTGTGGATTGTATTAGAAGGCTTGTTTACAGTGCTGAATTTTTCTGTGTATCAGGAAACTGGACACACCCTCATAAACTAAACAGCATTTATTAACTGTTTTGTATGGCAGTTGGCTTGACTTACCTTAGGATACAGTGCAAAAGTCATTAAAATACTGCTGGCATCTGTAGAATCATTGAAGATCATGTGCTGATTTCATGTATTTGATCCACTTAGTTTGACTCTGAAGTTCTATGCTTATATCAATGTCTTAGAAATTAACTGACAGTATAAAAACATTTTTATTCCTTCCTGATTACCTGACACTGACTTGCTTTCTTATTCAGTTAAAGAGAATCTGAATCTAATATTGAAATTATTTAGCTGTTTATTAATTTTTAAAAATGTGAACTCTGTTTAAAATCTAAGCCTTTGTGGAAAGGTGGACTTATTGGGGATATTTCTAATAGATAAAATTAAATTTATTTTTAAAAAGTTTGGTGGTTCTGTCATTTTATCCTTAGTGTTGTGATGCAGAGCAAAACTTCAACTTACACTCTTCTCATTGTCCCTGTAGAAACAGAATCGTATGAGCCTTGACTTTCCATGTTTTAATTCTAATTTCTTTGACAAGCTTGCATGAGCTAGAATGAATACAAATACGGTCAGATCCTGGCAGTCTTCTGTAACCTTACAGAATACTGGCATGATACAATTCCATCTGTTTTGTGCCATCAAGAAGACAATCTCCACACTTTCAAGATCTTCATCAGCAATTTCTCTATCAGTTAGCAACCAGTAATTACATTCATTAACTCAATGCAGTCATTGACTGCCCAATCAACAGTGCCATGTGAATATATTTATGGCGACAATAAACTAATCTTACTCAGAGATAAACAATTATCACTCTTAACTGCATTTACGGCAACTGCCACAACAATTAACATAGTGGAGAAATTACTTCAAAGTAATTTCCTAATGTGTTTTTAGTGCAGATAGATCTGGCTTTCTGGATAAAAACCAAGTATTAAAACAGTTATGAAAGAAGAGACTTCTTTCATAGAAAGAAGAGGGCACAAAGACTGCAGTGTACCTGAAACAGGCTATTGCTTGATTGTGACTCCTCTGGTAAATCCATCAGAGGCCCACCACAATGTTGCAGGGTCTGAAGTATCTCTCATGAGGAGAAGCTGAGAGCCAGGACTGTTTAGTCCAGTGATGGGAAGGCTCAGGGATATCTCTGCTGTCTGTGTACAAACATCTGAATAGAGGGCACAAAAGAATATGCAGCCAGGCTCTTTTCAGTGATGGTTAATGACAGAGCAAGAAGCAGTGGGCACAAACAGTGTGAAACACAGCATGTTCCTTGTGAACAACAGGAAACACTTCTTCACTCTGAGAGACCAAGCACCAGTGGGAGGAGATTGCCAGGAGAGGTTGTGGTGTCTCCATCCTTGGAGATGTTCAGATGCTGTCTGGACATCTGGACATTGTCCTGGGCAATCCCTTGGGTCACAAGATGACCTTTAGAGGTCCCTCCCAACCATAGCTGATTCTGTGAACATAGTTAATATGGTAGTAATCTTAGTAAGAAATATGCAATTTCAGCTTCAGTTTGGTTTTTTTTTTTTTTTAAACCAGATATTCTCAAAGGCCAAATAGAGTGCTGGTGTTCTTCCCCACCCTTCCATCTTCAATGAAGGAGTGTACTGAAGGAAAGGCTTCTTGTATCAAGCTGAATTCTTATTGTGTTATTCCCATCAACCTTTAGTACTCATTTAGGCTGAATTGCAAAGTTTTAGTCTGAAATCCTTGCTTTTAAAGAATAGGAAAATATTAACTTTCAAGTTCAGCTTCCCAGGAGTTACTACTATAAACTGGAATTTTGGACTGATTATTTTTTTTATGCCAAGAGTCCAAAGCAGATGGCCCTTTCACAGAGCAATTTGATACTTAAGAACTGTGATTTTTCCATGTACTTTTAATCTGACAGTGCTAAATTAGCCTTTTTCAAAAGCATTTTGTTCCTAGTATTTTTGGAGGGGAGGCATTATCTAAACATAAATCATCTTAATTCATTGTTCTGTGTTTCCTTTTAGGTAAAAACTAAGTACAGAGGAAGTTACTGTAGGACTGAGATTCAGCCTTCCTGTACAGTGCATACAACTTTCACAGTAAAAGCCATGGATTGAGGTGGAACATGAAGCAGTGCTTACAAAGTTCTTTTGCTTTTAATGCCACACAACACTTTATAAGAACACCACAAGCCTCACTGAGTAGGATTTAGGCAGTTTAAATTTATTTTTGAACTCACAAATTTAGGTTCTTTTTTTTAACTCTTAAATTAGGTTTGGGGTGGGAGGGTTGTGTTTTGGTTTTGGGTTTTTATTTTTAATCAGTTCCAGTGTTTTGTAGCATAATTCTTGCACATACATACCTTACCACATTGCAAACACACAAAGTGAATTTAAAATACTGAATACTAACCTTATTGAAAATGTGTGGAATCAGCAGGTGCTTTTAAGTGTTCAAGTAAAACATTTCATAACGCTAGGAATTTCTGGTTTTCCCAGAGAAATCTGGGATCTGGGTAAAGAGAACAAATTTGAACAAACTAATGCCTAGATTTTGTAAGAATGCTAGATCACCTGTGACATGAAGCTTACAGTATTTCCAGTGTCTTGAGAGATTTTAGATGGTAATCCATGAAACAGGGCATCCAGGTAAGTGCTAATCCCCATCAAAACTGAACCTCCTCCCATGATCCAGTGCACATTGTCCCTGTTAGGACATGTTCAGTTCAGCAGCGCAGGAGGGTGCCCATTCTGCAACTTGAGCAACACCAACTTGATCAAGGTGCAGTGATACAAAAAAGTGCTACCATTTTAATCACGGGGATAAATCCCCAAGAGGGCTCTGCCCTACTGCATTTCCTGCTGTTGCAGAAGCATTTCCTATTAAAAATAGATTTAAGAGATGTAGTATCTTCCTTACAGAAGTTACTGGACATTTTTCTTTCAGTTTTATATATCAATGTCTAGAACATTAAAAGTAACTTTCTGAAAAGTTTCAAAAGTAGCTAGAGTACTGCCTGAAGTGCTGGTAAGCCATGTTGTTTGCAAGGATGTGCTACACGTGCATGTCTTCCCAAAGAAGTTGCTGATTCACACCTTGATTCTTGGAGATGTAGCTTGTTACCTAAAGCTGGATGTTTAGTTAGTCATTCAACTTGATCTTATTTTTTTGAGACCAGGTTACTCATAGCCATAATGGCTTGTATCTAGACTCCTAGGCACGTATTTGTCCTTCTAGTGAAACTTCTGGTGAAATATTTTGTTATATAGCAAATAGTGGTTTTAGTGGCTTTGCCAGCCTTCTATCATCTAGCCAGATGCAGGTGAGGGGCCCAGCATAAAGAACAAAAGTTTTTATAGAAAATTGATCATTGCTGCTACTGCCTTAGAACAATATATCCATTAAAATATTGAGTTCAGCTGGATGTTTCTTCATCAAAATTCTTCAAAGACAAATTAATACTTTTCCATTTCTGAAAATCCATTTGTGTCCCAGTTTCAACATCCTCTAGTACAAAGCTTCTGATTTTGATCACTGGTAGATTATCAAATACCTTGTACTTCACTATGATCCCCCAGTCATGCTGGCACTCAGTATTTCGGCAATGCATCTTGCTTTTTTTCTCAAAACCATCAAAATGAATCCGTTTCTTGTGGGGTTTTGTTGTATAACGCTCCTTGAACGCATCACCTAAGACAGTGTGATGAGCATCCTGAAACACATGCCAGAAACACTTAATGTTAGAAACAACATTCCTCATTTTTCTCTTGTCATTCCCCTTCTCTTCTCAAATTCATGTTCTCCCTGTTAAGGCACTTGCTGTCATCCAGGAGGCTCACCTACCAGCCTCTTTCGCTCATTGCTCTTTTTTTTCCCCTGTTCATGGAATACCAGGTACTAGAAGGACCCAGGCCTGGGCTTATCAAAACCAAAAAAATTTACTGTGTATCCCCAGTCACCAGCTTACATATGTTTGAACTTAGTAAGCTTTTTAAAAATGGTGTTCGCAGTATTTGAGCCATGTTCATGAAACTAAGAGAGTAATTCAGACAATGAGCAAGTCTGGGAGACTCCTGTTTCTCATGAGGGGTCATGCAATTACTTCCAAGTGGTAGAAAAAATAACCCTAAAAAGAAGGAGCTAAAGTTATTGTTTATAACATATATACATAAGCATTGTTTATAACATATATAATAAACTGTTAAAGAAATTAACAGCCTTATTTTTCAAGCATAGTTACAATCTGAGCTTAAGTCTGAAAATGACAGAGCCTCTGGAAATGCAGTTTGTAGGGAATTATTTAAAAACTGAGGCGCTATTTGCAGAGTACTAAGCAAAACCACTTACTGAAGAGTTTTCTGAACTCTTGGCTCTTTTTGTACAGGTATAGGTGATAAGCCAGGAGCACAAAATAGAGTAAAAGTCAAAGGTGCTTTAGATAGCCTTTGTTTTTTGTCAAAGAAATGTAACCAAGTGTTCACAAAGCTGAGTTATTCCCAACTCCTTGCAGAGCTCAGCTATAGTGAGCACCATCTACATTCCAAAAGCAGCTGGTAAAAACAAACAAAAATTTGGCAAGGGCCTGAAGGCAGACACAGTAATGCTCAGCTGTCGCCTGAGGCCCCTCATCACATTGCAACTGCACTTTTCAGAGCAGCACAAATAGAAGCATCTTCAAATGAACAAAAAAACAGAACTATAAAGGCTCAAAGTGCTCAGAAAGCCTCTCTTCCATGATCATCACTTTCCATGTGTAAAGAATATTGCCTTCTTTTGTCTACAAATAAAATATTCATGTTCAGAAAGAGTACAATCATAATGTCCCTAGGATATACATAGAAGCAATGTGAACTACACCTACAGAATGGAAAACAATACTGTAGAACTGTAGGGCTCTTCTTGTGAAACCATGGTTTACCTTGCTTTTCAAAATTCAAAGTGACCCATAAGACAAGGAGTTTGTAAGCCAATCCCAGTACTTTGTGTAGATAATTTTCAGTCAACAGAAATTGTGGGAGAAATATCTCGGCAGCAGACAGACTTCCATCTGATGCTAATCAGGAAAGTAAATATCCAGCCGTAACTCTAGAAGGTTATGTATTTGAAGATCAGGGAATTTTCAACAAAATTTGTCAGAAGGGCTTCAGGAAAACTGAATCGATTCCTACCATATCCCATATTTCCCCTCCTTGGACAATGTCATATCATATCATAGTCATATCATATATAATATCATATATCTCCCATATAATATATCATACCACAGAAGTAGTCACAACTGTTCCTGTGGTTTACTGATTTACTCAGGATTTCTGTTCTCGTCCAGTTTGCACAAAATAGCCCACTTCCACGCTGATAAACAATGCAGTTAGTTCAATAATGCTGACTTCCCTTGTTGGTCATGGATATAGGTTCCTGTACAGAAACATACCTTTATAATTCTGATGTCATCTGTACTGCAGACATATGTTTTGCATTTTCCACACAAGTTTTTTTTTCCCTTCTACTATTTCATGTTTTGTTTCATTCTTCCTGGAATCTCGTAGCATCTTTTCCTTCATTTGCAGGCCATGTATCTTTAATAAAGAAATAAAAATCAAGATCATTATGAAATGAAATCTCAATATCAGCCTAACATGACTTTGAGCATGTAATATCTAGGAACCTATTACTTAAAGCACACGAAACAAAACACACTTTGTTCTGGCAACTCATACCAAGAAAAAATGGTACATTTGTCAACTTAGAATGCAGTGACTATGTGATGAACAGCATTTATGCTGTTTGTTCCTTCCTCCTCTCTAGCCCCCAACAGCCCCTCTGGTCTTAAGGCTGGTATGTCAGTGTGAACCCTTAAGTCACATGAGACCTACACCATAATTAACGCTGCTGCTCTGGGAATCTCATGGTTTGGAAAGAAAGCTACAAAGACCACAAAAACTGCAGGCAGAGAAAGAAGCAACAAGGCACAGCCTGTAGTTGAGAACTCGATGCAGAAATGGAATTCTCCAAGAAGAAGTGAGAGCAACTGCACCAAGCCTTGGAGGTAGGACAAGAAATGTCACAAAGACTAGGGGTCTTGGGCACCCTTTGTTGCACAGCTCAGTCTAAAAGCTTGTCTGGAAACACAGGATGATCTGTGAGTCCAAGGGGGTATGGGATAACTGTGTACAAAGCTTTTTTTTTAATCGTGCCTTTCACTGGCTTTTTCCAGGCTTCCCTGAGGCCTGGGGAACACCACTGATACCAGCCACTAGCTGTATTTAACTCTAGTCACTCCCACCCTCTGGGCCCAGCCATTTTTTTACACAGCAAAGAATGCACCCATCCAAGCCATGAACAGCCAGTCTCTCTGGGAAAATGCTGTGGGAAATGTTATCAAGGTCCTTACTGAATTTCAGACAGACACCAAACACAGCCTTCCCCACATCCACTAAGCAGGTCACACTGTCCCAGAAGAAAATCAAGCTGCTCAAGCAGGACCTGCCTTTCATAAACCCGTTCCAGGTGGGCCTGATCCCTGATTGTCCTGTACATGATGGGTAATAACACTCAAGGTGATCTGGTCTGTAATGTTCCCTGGCACCGAGGTCGGGCTGATGGGGCTGTAGTTCCCTGGATCCTCCTGCTCCTTCTTGCAAATGGGTGGTCACACTGACCAACCTCCAGTCACGTGGGATCTCCCTGATTATCCAGGACTGGAAAGTGCTGGGAAATGGATTGATGAGCTCTTCTACTAGCTCTCTCACTGCCCTTGGGTGGATCCGTCTGCCCCCCTAAACATGTGTGTATCACAGTGGTGTAGCAAGTCACTAATCAGTTCCCCTTGGATTAAGGGGCCTTCCTCCTGCTGCCTATCTCTGTCTTCCAGCTAAGGGGCTGGATATCCTGAGAACAACCAGTCTTAAGAGAGGCAAACAAGGCATCAAGTGCCTCAGTGTCTTCTCTTCATCTTTGTCACTATGTTTCCCCACATATCCAATAAAGAATGGGGATTTCTCCTTAGCTCTTGGTGGCGCTCCGTATGAATATCCAGTTGGGCTTTGGCCCTCCTGATTTTCACCTGCAAACCATCACAATATCATTGTGCATTGTGCCCAAGATGGCCTCAAACTCTTACATCATCCATGAGTCCTCTTTTCATAAGCAACAGGTCATAAATTCTACCTTACACTCTTAAGTTTTTTGCAATTACCGTACAGTTGATATTCACAAACTGGCAGTACACAGTATCCCTTCTCTGCTGATCTAGCCTTTGTCAGAAATCAAGTACAATGAACACTTCCCACAGGTTATCACTTAGCCCTACGTAGAGCCTTAGAGTAGGTGAAGGTTGATACAGATTATGCCTTTAAAATTTCAGTATGAAAACTGCATAAATCACAAACCTTTCTTGCAAATGTTGTTTCATGCCAGTTCTGTAGCTTTTCAATAGCTGCATTCATCATTTCTTCCTTGTAACTGTTTAGTTTTTGTCGTGGGGTGACAGCCTTTATCCCAATATCGTGTGTTGTGTCTGGCAGCTGCGCCTTCTCCTCCCCCGGCCCGGCCATCTTGCCGCAGCGGGGCGGGGCGGGAGGGGTGTGAGTGTGACCAGGCACCTTGGCTTTTGCTTTTGCTGCTTGGCTTGGCTGGCTTGCTTGCTTGCTCCTGCCTCGGCTGCTAGCTGCTTTTTTGCCACTTTCTGCTTTCTACGCTGGTTTTTTTTCCCTTTTTCTTTCGTTCCCTCTTTCTTACCCTCCCCCGAAGATATTGGACCGGCTCCGGACCTGACCTGGGACGTCCAGGACCCCCGGCGTCCAGGACCCCCGGAGTCTGCGAGAGAAGCTCAGCGCCCTCCACAGCACTGCCTGGTTTTCTTTTCTTTTCTTGTGCTGGGGAGTGTTCTTTTGTTATTTGTTAATAAATAGGTTTTGTTTTCCACTGTGCTCCTCCGAGGAATTCCTTCCCGAACCCGGTATTGGGGGAGGGTGGTTGGAGGATTTTTTTAGGGAGCTCCCTTTTGGAGATTTCCCCTAATTTGTCCTAAATCAGGACAGTTTTTCATTCTCAACCACTTCTGTTTTGCTTGTCACAAGGATGCACTTGCTATCTCTTGCCCTTCCACGACCCACATAGCAACACATTTATGCTCTTTAGTAACTCTTAACAACATGGGCAGAAGGGAGAGGTCTGCCATAATAGTATTAAGGGCCTTCTGGATGGCTGCTTTTGTTTGCGAATTTCATATTCAGACAATTCTGAAGAGGATTCTTCAATAACAAACCAGAACAAGACCCTTCCAGGTATCCTCATGGGTATACCCTAGCCAGTACTTTATTGCCTGCTTATTTGGCCTCCCTGCACTGAGTTCAGTCTTGCTTTGAAATACAATTTTTGTGTAGCGTTTTGCCGTCTTCTTGTCATGTAAAAAAAAAAAAAAAGTAAAGGAGAAAAGTTCATCTCAGTCTTTCTTATTAGTTTTCAGCCCTGATACTTGGTGTCTAAAAAGACCCAAAAACCCCATATATCACAAAAACCTAAGGAACTGGAAATATTGTGCTGACAAGAACACAAACAACAGCAAGCACCTTCTGGGCCAATTATTTCATTACAAAACACAAATAAGAAGGTCACAGCACACAAACCCTGAAAGTAGAATACAGAGTAAGTACAATGGAAATCACTTCACATTAAATTATGATGTTAACTGCTTGGGAAATAGGAAAAAATATTGCAGATGCACCCTTAAAAGAGTAGGCAGTTTTATGCCATTTAGGAATGTAAAGCAGAAATCAGTATTTAGTGTGGCTCTTCATTCCCCTCTACTGGCCATACTGTAAAATCACCGAATTTCAGGCCAAAGTCACAACAGACTTTTTTCTGGACAAGCAGGGAAGACAGACACAGGGTGTCTTTCTTTTGGTCCTAAATATTAGAGATCTGCACAGGCGAAGACCTCATATACCTGGGAGTAGCTGGGCTGGTAATAAACCACCAGGCTGGGGAAGGCCTTCAGAAGCCAAGGCAATACAAGAAATTCCATTGCAGCAGTCCTTTGTAAATTGTCACAGAATGATTTGTAATATTTCTGACAACAGTCCTTCTAGCCACACTTCTGCTTATATGTTATTGTCAACTTGAGGTATCAGTCCTCAACAGCTCAATAACCTTGTGCAGCATGGCTAATTTGCTAGTTGTCAGTCAGACAACATCAAGGACTTGGCTCTGCAAACAAATTTATCATGTCCCATCATTCGCCTGACTTTGCTCTTAAGGTACAGAGAAATAACAGCAAGGCATGCACATATTACTACAGTATTTCCAATGTGCCATTTAGTAGCATTTATTGTCCATTTCTAGGCCAAAACAGGTTTCTACAGTAATAGCTCTGAAATTCCATACGTCTAACTTGGATCATTTTGGTGACATTACCGAAGTATTCATAGAGCACCACAAGGTTACACTCAGTAATATCAATGCCTTCGTCAGCAACAGATGTAGCAATTAGCAGTCTGATGTCTTTGTCATTTCTGAATGTATCCAGTACACCCTTCTGTATTGGCAGGGTCATACCTACAGTACCAAGAAACTGTGTCAGCAAAAAAACACTGAAGAGCTCCTTGAGCAAGATACCCACATTTGCTTTTACTTAAGTGATTAGAAATTTGTACATTCTTTTGATCTGGAAAACTACTTCAAGTTTGATATGCAGCTGGTGTACATTATACCCACTGACCAGGGATTCCTGTTGATGTGTCACAGGAATTATCAACCTGGGAAACACCATTTTAGACACAACACCCAGATCATCTTTATTGGAGATACCCATGCAGCTTATTTAGTTAAAACCCAACCTAACTCTGAACTTAAGCCATAGGTAATTAATCTCAGCTGTTGCTTCCCTTCTATCTTAAAATGTCTTTCTGCTATCAAACACAAAATAAGAGAGGGATCTATAAAAGTAACACAGATAATATGATAATTAATCACAAGAAGCTATGACAGTGAACCAGCAGAAGAATCCTGCAGAAAAGTATTGTTGACACTGTTACTGCTGCTTTAACCAAGAGTTCTGGACAGAAAATGCAAGCATCTCCTCAGGATCCATTCAAGGTCTTCCCGATATGGAAGAATTTAAGTGCAAACTGCATGACCTTCCTCTGTTTAAGGGCACAGAAGATGAACACAGGAAAAGCAGAAGAGTTTTAGCAGCATAGCCACCACTGGTTTAGCATATCTTAGTGCAAATCTGCATACCTGTTTTCTGATCTCTTCTTCCCTTACCCATCAACACATCTGGCTTTATGTGGCTAAGAAGAGGGTTTCCTTCTATCCACTTCTTCAAAGCCTAGAGAGCAAATCAGGAAGTTAGATTCCCTGTGCAGATGAAATGCTAGTTTGTGATAGGCAGGAACTTAAAGGCTGGCTAGAGAGCAAGCAGCCTTTCACTGCTAAAAATTTTGCATTTTTCTCTTATAAACTAACAGGTTTGCCAGGAATGCTACACCTCTGGCATCAAAGGAAAATAGTTGCTGTTTACAAACTGGGCTTCCACTATGCAGTGACAGTAGCATGTTCAAACTGCTCTTACAGAAGAACAAAATTCAGCCAAGCTACTGTAGGCTTTTAAATCTAAAATGGAAAGCTTCCAGCAGAGCTTGGTGTTGTTAGTTTGGACTTTAGCCTGCTTTTAATTTTTTTCTGGTCTGCAATTCATCCAGCATGTCTGAATGAAAAGGATAAAAAGCAGGGCTGGGACACTGAGCTGATAAATCTGTTTACAGTAGATAGAGCTGATATTTGTGTTAAATGTTTTAATCTACTCGTGCTAATGATTAGCAGCACATCAACATCAAGCATGAACTTTTTCTGGGAGCAAGGTACTGTAAGGGAAAAAAAGCATCATCCAGCCTAGAGTCTTGATCATAGGCAAGTATTAAATAGACCAGTGACAACAATACTCCAGAGAAAAACTGCTGCACAAAGTTTTTCCTTTTTCTTGATCAAAACAGGTGCTAGGTGACAGACCTTCTTTAGGTCTGTAGAAACCCTTTGAGAAATGTATATATACCTCTTGATGTGCAGTCAGTAATGGAGTAGAGCTGCTGATTCATAACACCACTACATTAAAGCCAAAACCCTTAAAACACATCTGCACATTTTTCTATTTCAGATCAAAATGGGAAGGGTAATGATGACTCATTTTATTTTCCCATTTCCCATTTTAGGAGTTTTAAAAACAAATGTCATACAGCTACTAAGGCTCTTGTCTTGGCAAAGAGAATAGTGCGAGTCTGTGGGTTATAGTGGTATGCTTCATCCAGGATGCAAGCAAGCTCTTCCAACTTTGGATTCTCATTTGACTCGTCTTTTGAAAGGGCAGTCAGCTCTAGTTCTTTCTCTGAAAGAAAAAAGGTTACTTGAAAAATCTACCTTTTTTAATTCAGAAAGCAGAATTCCCACACAAACCTAGTTTCAAACAGCACACACATTCTCTTTAGCTTCCTTTTTTATTTTCTATTCTGTTCTTTCAGATGCAAGCAGGGAAATCTGTTGGCTAAATGTAACAAAATCCCCAGAAAAAACCCCAAATTATGAGTATCTCACATTTTGTAGCAAACTGACATGAGAACTTCTGTGATATACTGTGTGTCAAAAGACAGCAACAAAACAAACTCAGCTCTTGTGCTAATTCTTCCAAGAAAAAAACCTGAAACTCGAGGAAAGACAGACCACTGATTTAAAATTCCAGTCAACATTGCAACACACCAGACCACAGGCTGGACAATAGCCCACTGCTAACTAAATCAGGTCAGAGTACAGTGACAACCTCTGACTTTCAATGAGAAAGGTACAAGGGCCACCTGCTTCTCCCCGGAAGACTGAGACTGCCAGGAGGCTGAGCAGTGCACTGGACAGTGTATGTTGACTTATATCACACTACCAGCACCCATGACTGTAGACCATCCCCCTACTGGCAAGGGCACTGTTGCCTTATCTCCAAGACAGGCATGTAAGAACTTACTACAGCACCCAGCTATAATTATTACTATTTTATCAGCTTCTGCACTAGAAGCTTACAATCCCAGAAATTTAGTCCCCCTCCACCTGCCCTAACACTGCACTTGCACCCATGCAGTCACCACATCTTCTGGAAAGTGCAGTTTCTGAAAAAACAACTGCACTAACTCTATAGAAAACATCTGGACCATCCTACCATAAGCTCTCATCCCCCCTGCAACTGTCACAGGTACTGTGGGAAATACCTTGAAATTTCTCCGTCAGCTGCTTCTCTAACTCTGTATATGGTCCGTTTTTTACATTTGTGAAAAAATCATTTAGGTAGGCTAAAGCATCTTCGATGCGGGCATCTTCACTGATAATGAGAGCATCGTTGAATTTCTGCTTGGAAAGAGACACAAGCATTTAAGCCTCATTTTCCACAGGGCAGGATGAACACAAATTTCATTTAGCTAGATTAAGTGTTGCAAACTTGTGGTGTTCTTCCATTTCCATGACAACACAAGCACTGCAAAGTCTCCTCTGCATTAATCTGTCCTCAGTGAGTATCACAGAGACAGCTCTTACATGCCTTATGCTTTAGACTGTGTCAGCTTGCTGCAGCTTTCAACAGCCTCACTTAGTGGAGAGGCAAGTACAGGTCTCTTCACTGTCATGACCAGTGACAGGACTCATGGAAACAGCCTGAAGCTGAGTCAGGGGAGGTTTAGGTTCAATATCAGGATTTCACCCAGAGGGTGGTTGGGCACTGGAACAGGTTCCCCAGGAAAGTGGTCACAGCCCCAGCCTGACAGAGTTCAAGAAGTGCTTGGACAATGCTCTTGGGGTCATGGTGAGGATATCCTCTGCAGGGACAGGAGCTGGACTCAATGATCCTTAGGGGTCCCTTCCAACTCTGCATATATTCTACGATTCTAAATAGGACAATTGGTTCAGAATTTGCTTCTAGGTGAACATACCTTTATCAGAAGGAACAGAATGACTCTACTCTGTATGGAAGGAAAGAGGATACACACTTACCCGCAAGTGTTCAGTACAAATGAAAAGGTCTCTACAAATACTGCTCTCCCTCTCCTTATCTTCCAGTTGCAATAGTCTGCATTTCTTCTGAGTGGAAACTATCCAATGTTCATATCTCTGTGTTCCAAAGTAACTCTTGTTGATTTGGGAGATGGTATCTATTAAAGGAGAGAAAAAAAAATTGTTCCTCTCAATTAACAAATAAAAAGCATTAGCTAGCATTTCCCACTAACATTGGCTCTAAAAAACCTATTCAAAAGAACAGTTTTATGATAGAATCACAGAACCACTGAGGCTGGAAGGCATCTGTGGAGATCTTTAGTTCAAGCCTCTGCTCGAAACAGATCACCTGTAGCACGTCACTCAGTTCAAATGGGCTTCGAATACTTCCAAGGACAGAGAGTCTACAACTTCTTTGGGCATCCTGTTCTAGTGTTTGACCACCTTGTAGCAAAAAAGTTCTTCCTGTTGTTTAAGTATTTCTGTTGGTGCCCATTGTTTGTGCCCCACCTATGGGAACCACCTGTGAAGAGTCTGACTTAATCTTCTTCACTCCCTGTGTTTCACTGTATACCCAGCTGTTAGCCTAAAATTAACCCAGTACAATTCAACTGAGGATCTGTGTACACATACACTCATCTGCAGGGACTTAGTAATAAAATTATCCTGTAAGAAGCCTATGGTATTCAAAAAACTGCATGTACATTGCTCCTTGAATTACCAGCTATTCAATAGTTTATATTCATTCATGAGACACTCCAGAAGCATATTGTCCAAGGGGCTGTCCTTGAGGCAGAACTAGGCAGTACCTCTTTGCTGCATACACGCTCTGCCTGGGTGCTTCATGGGCTACTGTAACCACAGGGTCCACAGAAGGGAAGCCACTGCTATTCATGCAAGAGGAATTGTGATGCAATATAAGCTTCAGAGGTGTTTGCTTAATGTAACATTCATTTTGAAAATCTCTTTGTTCTTTGATCAGGCTTATTGGGTTTTGGGTTGTTTTGTTGAGGTTTATTTTAGTTGTATGGGGGTTTTAATTCTCCTTCCTGCCCCAGAATATAGTTCGCTCTCAAATATTTGGGAAATTTAGGGCAGGGGTTAAATCTAGAACTGAGGTAAACAGGTTTAAGGCGCTGCAGTCAGGGTGCAAAAACCAGTTTAAACACAGACAAAATCCTTTAATCCAGAGCTGGAGAGACCAAGGCTGATCCTGAGCATATCCATTCATGGGTTTCTGCTCTGTACCCCCTTCTCCTCTCCAATTTTTTTATTAAGGCCATTTACTGGACATCACTTAGGAACTCTGCAAAAGCAGAAAATATCAATTTATTTTTGAAGGGTTATAGAATTAATCTCATGATCACGAGACCCATTTTCTTTTCAAAATCATGCATCACCTCTCTGCAAACCTCCCCACCAGAGCAGCTCCAGAAGCTGGAACCCTACTGACAATTGTTTCCTTTCTTGGATAGCCACATCCTCTTTCCAGTGATGTTTATGTTGCACAGATCCTACTCTGAAACATTACCTCAAAGACTTTTCAAAGGAAAACAATTAAGACCTGGTAAAAAGTAGAAATAGGAGTACCCAGAAGCATAAAGAGGACAGAATGCTGACCAGAAAAGGTGGGCAGGGCAACCCTAGAAATAACTCTGAGTGCAGCTTGGAGACCAGAGAAAACCTTTGTCCTGGGTTGACTATATGATGCTTTTATCCCCAATCGTCTTGTCCTGTTTATACTGAATAATAAGTTTTACCCTTTTAAGACTCTCTTCCAGAGAGTGAAGAGGGGAGGGAAGAAGCGCGCAGTTTGTTTTTCAGACTGCACTCACTCCTCCACATTCCTGCTCCTGGACTGTGTTGTCTGCGGACGTACAGACAGCAGGACAGAGCTCCTCTTTTCCCCTTTTTTTTGCTTTTAGTTAGTTTTAGCTAGCTGAGGCAAAGAAGTTCCCTGGACTGTGATTTTTCCTTTTTCTTGGATCTGTTCAAACTTGCTCTGGACTGAACACCCAGAAGAGCACCGGCAGCTCCACCTGAGGCCCCTTGGCCGGGCCTGGGCCGTGGCAGTTCCAGCACCAGAGAGACTGATCAAAGACTGAGTGAGACAAGCTGCAACCTGGGGAGGGGACTGAGTTTGGTTTTTTTTGGAGCAGTGAGAAGTTTCATTGTTTAATATTGTTTGGGTTCTATTGTTTAATAAACAGGTTTCTTTCCACTTTTTCTCCAAGGAGATATTTTCTCCCGAACCAGTTGGGGGGGAGGGGCAATTGAATCTGCTTTCGTAGAAAAGCCCCTTTAGGAGTTATCTCCCAAACTTGCCCTAAACCAAGACAAAGTGTCAGAGCAGCAAAACCACACTGTTTATAGTTGCATGTGACAGACTGAAATTCAAGTAAAAATATTTATGATTGTCAAACTAATCAGGTATAACAGGAAAATAGTTGATTCTCTTATCTGTAATCTGTTATTTAGGAAATATTGGTTAAATGCAACTAAAAATGAAGGAGAAAGAAAGTGAAAAAATAGTGTCCGATGTAGCAGCTATAACGATTCACACTGATTTAATCAAATACTGAACTGCAATACAGGCATATTACAGCATCTTACCCACTGAGTAAATCTTCCTCATCAACACCTCTGTCTCAGACATCAGACCTGAGATAATGTCTGCAAAGTGATTCTGAGCTCGCATTTTAACCCATCTGATATCTAGAGAAGAGAAATATTAGTCAGTGTGCTAAGTAAAACATTTCCTTGGGAAGCACAGAACAAATTCTTGTCTAGATGATTGCTACACATGGTGCTTCATGCAATCACAATCAAGTTTACTGCTAATGAGCACTGCAGGTGCACAGAAATAAGCAGCCCCAGTCCTCACTGGCAGAACTGAATTAAAACTAGAGATGGTGCATCAAGAGCAGTGAAAATATGCCCAAGTGGGCACTGCCTTACTGCAGGACAAGAGATTGCAAGCTTAAACTTCTTTTAAGCTAGCAGGAAGCAAAGCTGCAGCTTGGTTTTAAGCTTTTATCTTAATCTAAAAAAAGGGAAATTTAGTAGCTGCCATAATCATGGTGCTTTGCAACTCACAGGAAAATAAAAAGGAAGTCTGCTTACGTGTTTCTGGCTTGTTTCCAAACCTCTGCAGATCTTGTTTGTTCTCTCTGACAGTGGATATGGCCTGTATGTCAAGGTAGGAGCAGAGGGTACAGATGTGCTCTACAGTTTCATTAGTACTCTTGGCATTACCAACTCCAACAGAAGCAGTTAAACCTACAATCTAAGCACACACATGAATAGCAGTGGTTGCTCCTTTTTCACAAACAGAATAAAACCAGGAGACATCGTTACCAGTCACCAAATTGCCACCATCTTAAAAAACATGGAAACAAAACAGGCAAGAGAAGTGTAGAAGAAGCAGGCACAAAAACTTAAGAACCAAATCCTGTATGTACTCATGCCTACTCCAAGGCACTCAAACTAGAGGATTTAAACTTAAAATAAACTATCCAGCCACTTAAATCCATAAGGAGCTGTATCTCTCAGTGCTTATCATACAGAGGAAGAGCAAACCCACACCCAGACCCATCCTTTGATTCATTCAGAGATGTCTTCTCAGCTGGATGAAAACCTCATGCCAGCAGAGGCGTGGCCCCATTTTATTGGGCAGAAAACAGCAACAGAGAGGCAACAAGGAGATTACTAAATTACATGCTTTCTTCCCAGTTCAGCTCTTCCATTTGCTCTCAAGTACTCCAGTCTTTGTTATGCTTGATCAGTCTTCCTTGGCAGCTGCAGGGAAGATCTAACACAGGAAAAAAGTGGAAGTGTCCAAGAATGAAAAAATGTTTCAGATGCTACCATTTCCATTTTCAGCTGCTGTTAAATGGGAGTTTGAACTGGATCAGCACAAAAGGCAGGACTTTGCTGACTGCATTGAAAAACACTTTCCTCTAACATTTCCACCACTGACAGGCTGGGCCTTACCTGAGGCAGCTGGTTTGCAGAGGAGTCAAGTTTTTGATCCAGGTATCTGGTCATCAACACATTGTAGGGATGGTTGCCTGTAGTGTTATGGCACTCATCAAATATCATCAGAGTGAAGATGGAGAGGGAGCTAAGGATCCCTTTCTCCATACTATTCACAAGAATCTGGGGCATTAGCACAATGATGTCGCTGTCCTGTATAACATTTTCTACAGAGATATTTGCAACTGTTTCACCACAAATTCCTTGAACAGAGTATCTGGAAAGAAGATGCAAAAAACAGGGTATGAAAAAGGATATCTTGCAGGTCATGGAAAGCTAGAAAACTGGGTTTTTCAGTGAGCTTGAAAGGCAGTTACTAAGTTTCAAATGTCGAAGAGTTGGAGCTGGCAGTTTGACCACAGAAGCTGAGAACAGAAAAAGAGCTGAGGGTAAATAACTGGATTTTCAACTATCATTAACAAAAATATAACATATTTGAGGAGTGTTTAACTTGTACATTTAAGCTGTATTTGTCAGTTCACGTGTAACATCCTCTTTGTGAATATGTCTGGCATCATGGGACTGTTTCTGCCTAGCAGCCTCCTTTTCCCATAGCTACAAGGATATGTACATGGATGTTGAGTAACCAGTTCCCTCAAAATTCAAATATATAGGTTTTTAATGCCCCTCTAAGTAATACACAGTCCCATCTGAGAGGTGGACTATCATTATCTGACTAGAGGCTGAAAAAACAAAGAAGTTTGGGTCCTTCATTTAGAAAAGAGAAACTCTGAGAATGGCAAGAGGAATCCCACTGCTACTGCAGGAACTACCTCAGCTTTGGAAGCAGGTGTGAAAGGAGTCTCAAGAGAAAACACACCTCTCTCTTTCAGTACAGAAATACTTTCATCATTTCCACAGATGTGCAACAAGTGCTTGAACTCTCCAGAACTAGATTTCAGACTCTCAAAACAAAGTCTACCATGGCAAGATTATACTGCCAAACATTCTTTTTCACCAGTAAACACATTACATCTTGCCCTAGCCACAGCTGACCTATAGTTCAGTTTACTTTCTGTGGAGGAAGCCAGCAGGGAGAATGACACTTACCCACTTCTTTCAAAATGCTGCCTGAATACATTTTTCTGCTGCTCATACACTGGCACTTTGGTTGCAAGGAAGACAACTTTTGCCCTTCGTCCTGAGGGAACGTTTTGCAAATGATGTTCACAAATCAGAAGTGCCACAAAAGTTTTTCCAGATCCTTCAAGCAAAAAACATGAATGGTAAAGGACTAGTATGAAAAGGTGCATTTGTAAGCAGCAGCTTGTCTCATCTGAATGCCTTGTAACAAAGGGGAGCTGCCAAGGGGGTCGTTACTCTTCCAGACTTGAACATATTTGGAAAAGATTTGAACACAAGTATGTTTTTTACTTAGGTGGGGAATCATCCCTTTCTCTCTCACAGTCTCAGTAAAGGCCATTAAGCAGTCACTGGGGATTAAAATCCATTTGCAGTTGTATTTGAATTCTTTTAAATCACTGAGTCTGTTTTTCACTCTTAGCATGTGCTCTCACATCAAATCAGACTATGTATAGACACCAGGCCCTTTCAGCTTCCATCCTTCCCCATGCAGCCTTGCTCCTCTTCCACTCATTTTCCTTTGGCCCTCAGGCTTGCTGTGCCACAGCTATTCTCTCCCCCTGCCTCTGTTATCCCACTTGCCTCCAGGGCTCAAAGGAAAATTCGGTTGCCTGGATGTTGTAGGCATTGCAGTAGAGAAGAGAGGGGAGCCTCTCTTCTAAGCTAACTCATCCTATTTTTCTTTCAACTTGAAAGATGAATTTCTTAAATATCAGAATTAGTTACTGGCTTAAACTGAAAAATCCACTCTGAGGAGTGAGAAAGCAGAAGTCAGAACATGGAAATGAATGCTGAATGTGCTGAATACAAGCACTGATATGCCAACAGACACGTCTCTCCTGACAGCCTCTGTGCTGCCCATGGTCATTAATTGCAGGGTAGAGCTGGATCTACTGCAAGCAAGAAAGCTTTGAAATAAATGGCTGAAGAAGTCTGATTCAACCTTTACCATTCCCTATCCTTCACAGCCATATGCACCATATGCAAGAGAATTTTCGCGGTGCCTGTCTCCTTACCTGTGGGGGCACAAATCAATGTGTTTTTCCCATCAATAGCAGGCTGTGCAAGCTCAGTCTGGTAGATTCGAGCCTTCCTTCATTGGTTCATAAACAGATGAAGACTCACAGATGCTTTCTAGGATAAAACAATGTTTTTGTGAAGAGCACTGCAATAAAAATGCAAAAAATATGCTGTGCCCCATATAGTTGCATGATAAAGGTAGAAGAGTCCTTGCAGTCCACACAGAACATTCCCTGACAGACAAGCCTTTTAACAGGACAGAGGCACCAAACAAGAATTTTGTGTGAGTTTAATGGCACACATTTGTTACCCCTCAACTGTGATTCATAAAATGAACGCATTTAAGGTCTTGGCTGACAACGTTCACTTCAACTGGTCTTTTTTCAACTCAGAATGAAAACACAAGGAGTTATTTTTTTCCCCAAATACATGTACAGGATTTATTTTAGCCTTCTGCTCTACAGAATTTTGAAATCATTACTCTCTTAAGCTGTAGTCTTGTCAGAGTGTTTGGACTTGTGGAAAAGGAATTAGAAATAACTGGTGGAGCAAAATTTGCCATGACAGTCACGGCACAGATCCTTTGCAGTCACATTCAGTTCTCTAAAGTGGTTAATATCAGGTCATGTGTGAATTAATTATATCAAAGAAGAGATGCATAAACAACAGGCTGGTGTTTGGGGACATTTTTTGGCAATGTGCTAACAGAATAACTTTTCACTAGAAATGTGATAAATGAGGGGCAAGCCCTAATATTTGCAATGCCCAGAAAAAGATCCTTTAAACATTAAAACAGAAGACAGCTAAATCAAGTCAGAGATTTGCACTAATTCCTCAGTATCTTCCATTGTGGTACACTACATTTGTGTCCTTTGGGAATCTAAGGAAATGGAAAATACCAACCACAAATTTCTAAGTTCTTAAGACTTACCTGAAACTGAAGAGAGATTTTTGCTCAGATTATCACATTCTGCTTCTTCAGAAAATGTCATCACGGTGTCAAAGTAATTCTCAGAGACATCTGTCATTTCACCATCAACATCTTTGCCATTATCTGTATAAATGGAAAAAAAGCATGTTATTGATCCTTACGATTTTAAAATGCATTTGCTGTGACAACAAGGTGAAGGAGTTGCTTGCTGGAAGAAAAAGACTACATAAAATGATGCTGAACACAGGCTCCTTTTCAAATAAGATGGACAGTACTGAGAATCTTGGGTTTAGAAGAACCATGTGCACAATGTGTGCGTAATAACTTCCAAAAAACAAAGGAGACAATAGATTGGGAGTAAAGTTTATCCTCTGTGTTTAGTGACAAGAAATCACTATGTAACATGGACATTAACCACAAGCATGAAAAATTCTTAGGAATTCAAAGAATCTCTGTAAATTCAAGATTCTGATCTCTCTTACTCCCCGCCTTCTGGAAGGACCTAAAAATTGTAAGAATATATTCTTTATATTACACAAAGATCAGAAGAGAAATTGTCTTTGGTGTTATAATTAATACTTTCTCAAAGAACCATCCCAGGGCCCTGCATGAAGAGGTTCTTTGCAAACAGAACATATGATCACAAAGCACTACTCTTGGAGTGGGAGAAAGAGCACATCTGCACATTAATCCAGCTCCAGAAAACACAGAGTATCTGCAAGTAATTTCTGGTAATAACTCTTCTTAACTGCCAACAGTAAAATGTTTCCAATATGGACAATGTTTCTTCAGTAGGCTGACTTTGGCTTTGCTGAGTTGGATGTTAGAGGAAGCTGCCCCAAAAGACAGTGATAACTTTAACTTCAAAAATAGAATTGTCAACATATAATATGTATAGCCACCAGCTACACAAAATAATATCTATATACATATAGGTATTACTCTTATGTATTATTTTACCTATATTTTAATAAATGTATTAATTATGTATACAGCTTTATGCATATATGGTAATTAATTCTCCAGATAAATTACACCCTTTGATTGCAGCAATAAAAAAAAATTCAAAATAAGAAATATAGTTGAAGAAGCCACTTAAATACAGCTTACCCCTGTTGCTAACTAAAAAACAATTCAAACAAGCACCTAGGGAGACAACAAATGTAGATATGAAGATATACAGTCCAGTTCATCTAAAATCTACTTTTTTAGTAGCAAAATAATGTATTCTCTAAATTCTCCTCTGTCGCATGTTACTTGTACATGTATTTTTCAAGGAGGGAAAGATAAATTCAATGACAAAATTTGATAATGACAAAATAATTTCAATGACAAAAGCAAAATCTAAGAGAGACAATTTTGCACTTTTACAAAATATGAACATAACTCGGGAAGGGCTGCTTATCGATTTCTCATAGAAAACGGTATGTGATCTGCTCTGGGAATCATAGAAGTGTATTACTCTCAGACTATCACATTACTAACCATATTTTATCAGAAAATATTGCATCTATTACAATTCAAGCAACCAAAAGGATGGCAAAAGTTGAATTAAGAAGAGAAGAAAGAAGATAAGTACTTGGCTATTTTTATGCTTTCAGAGCCTGTGCTGCCTGATTCTCTTTAGCAAAAAAAAAAAAGGTACCTAACCATTTGGGAGGAAAAATAGTCAAAAACTAATTTCTGCCTGTTTGTAGGACAGTATTTGTATTTAATTTTATATAGAAGACATTTAAAATAAATTTTTAAAGGTTTTTCTTTTTAGATCACAAAGTAGTCTGATGGTATCCTTCTAAATAAGTCTGATTCTCCTGAAAAAGAAAAAAAAAATTACTGTCTGGTACAAAAACGAGAAAACAGCATTATAAAATCAATTCACATTTTACCTTCTCTTATATTCCACAGTTCACTTGCATTGTAATATCCTGCATTATCCAATGCCAGCTGAAGACTTTTGGGCCAGTTTTCCTTATCCGAGCGACAGAGGCATTCAGTGAGTTTAGTTATCCCGGCCACTTTGCTTCTGTATTCACTGATCTACACACACCACAAACAGAAACTGCTGTAGGTTCTGAGAAATCTGCTCTTTGCTCAGTAGGTGAATTTGTTATGTTTGATGTTCAGTTGAAAACTGCACTTCCTTCTCAATGAATCAAAGCTTTACAATAAAATTCATCCATTTACCCACAACAGCTTCAATTCTGCCAGTGTAGTTGCACACTAAACTTAGCTGGCCTACAGGTAGGCTCCTTGTTTGAATATTTGTAAATGGTGTGAAACGTCACAGAGCTATTCTGTCACTTTCTGTCTGGCGACGTCTCTCTCATAAACTCTATCTGCCATAAAACTCTGAGGCTTTCCATTTCAGAATAGGAAAAGTTATAAAATTATGGCAGACCTGTGGCCAGCCATCCTCCTCACCCAGCCACCTGTCACACAGGCACTGACTCATCCCACAAGTGAGGCAGCCAGCACTTCTCTGAAGCAAAACTAGGCAAATACCAGGATTTTACCATACCTGCATGATCTCTTCACACTCCCTCTCTATCAGGCATGTGTTTATGTATGGCATGATTGCTATAGGATCAATTTCTAACATTGTTGCTTCTATCCGCTTCAACAGCTGCCTGTGCAGCTCCAGTTTCTCCAGTTTGCTGAAGTCCCAGTTTTCAATTGCTTCTGCCAGTCCAGTGTAACCTTTCAGAAAAAAAGAGAAAAATCATTACTGTGAATTTGATCTCTAGCTAGAGTAGGTAGGAACAAGCTGAAAAAACATTTTCTCAGCCACACTGGAGAAATTAAAATTATTTTTTCCTGTAAATGATAAAAATCTAGGTGAGCCACATACAATTTTTATCTAATATGTGACTATTTTACTTTTTAGCACTTGTATGTCTAGCATGAAAAACCCTATCCTAGAAGAGCAGAAACAAAAAAGAGACACACTATGTCACAGGTCATATCACCACATCTCCAAGCAACTACATCCACTTCTGTCTTTCAATCATACAATCCTTGGAATTCTTGCATTCCATGATTTTCTTCCAGAGGATTCCCAGAGCAAAAGACACTACACAGAATCACAAGGTGCTCTGGTAGTCTTTTATTTACCTGCATCTTATCTTTTACTCTTGTCCTTGACTCCATTCTCCTTCAAAAATCCCTAGGGTACTGGATTCAAGCCAGTCCTTGACTAAAAGCAGTACAGACACCTGAAGTCTAGACAGTCATCAAACAGCTGAAAATACTGTCCTGAACTGTCCTTCACTTCTAGCAAGGAAGGCATATTTTAAGGACCTGTGTGACTTGCTGTGTAGGCTTCTGAAGTGGAAAAATGAACATCAGGGTCCCAGAGGAACTTGTGGGGAAACAGAAGGAATTTGCCTAACTTCTTATTTCCTTTTAGAAGAGTGGGAGAGTGGTGTGGTACTTACCACCATAATGTCTTTAGCCTAAGTGTTACTTATCCCTGCATCTGCCAAAAAAAAAGAATAATCCTAAATTCTAATCTCCGGTCCAATTAACAACTACTTGGGATAGTACTTTGAATCAGAGGGCTAACGGTCTCAATTTTTTCCTGGATATACATCAAACTGAATACTACTAGCAGGTTCAAAGTGGATAGCTCTGCAATTCAGAAATCAGGATTATCACAGACTGGTAAAAGGCTGCTCTGGACCTAATACTTGCTTTAAGGGATGAGTGGGCTACATCCAAGTGATAAGAAACTTTCAATATTTGTTCACTGAAATAATTATTCATAATTAATGGTAAGAAAATGAAAACAAAAGAAGTTTATGGAATGAAATTGTGGGGTTCAACATACCTAGTAATTCACCAACAAGGATCTATGAAACAGTATACATGTATAGAGGAAAGCTGGCAGATGCTGCTTATTTTTTACCTTCACAATCTCTTCTGTTCCATTTCATAAAGGAAATTGGATTAGGAACTTACACGTCAATTAGTTATAGCTACTGTGGAACAATCATCCTTATAAACTACTAATGGTTGTTTACTTCTTGAAAGAAAAGACTTTCAATGCCATTGAGTAATTTTTAAAAATTTTTAAAAGGTCGTTTAAGACTGTTGTTGAGTGAAGTTACCCCACGCTACCAGTCACGCAGCTTCCACAATCCCCACGCAGCTTCTACAACTCATCTGCCTTTCTGCTTCAGAGGATTTAGCCTCCTTTCATTGTATTCCGTAAGAACAATGGCTGTCTTGTTTATTCCCTAAAGGCTCTGAGACACGAAAGTCTCCTGCCAAAGAGGCTTTCTCCATCCTCAGAATTGTTCCAGATGCTTCACTTCCTGACAGGCCTATTTCCAGGCTCTGTCAGCTGGCCTTTTCCTACAGCATCTGACCTGGTCTGGCAGGACGGGCGGCCGAGCCCAGGGCCGACGGAGCGTCCCTGCGGGTCCTGGGAGCGCCGGGAAGCTCTGCCCAGCTCCGCTGAAGGCAGGGCGGCCGTGCCGGCTCGGGGAGCGGCGGACAGAACCCGGCGGGTGGCACCCACCTGCTGCGACCAGGGCATCCAGGAAGCCGCGGAGCCAGCCCTCCGCCTCCAGCAGCAGCACGGCATCCAGGAACAGCGCGGCGGCCGCCGTGACGCCCTTCTCCTCCTCCTTTCGGACTCGCTCTAGCGAGAAGCCAGCACAGGCAGTGAGGGGCAGGCAGGGCAGGGCAGGGCAGGGCAGGGGCGGGGGGCAGCGTGTGCCGGCTCTCACCGTCGGACAGCCACGCCGTCATGTTGCTGAGGATGTACACGGGGTTCAGGCTCCTCTCGATGTAGCGCCGGTAGCACCGCAGGTTTCGCTTCTCCTCCGCCGTCATGGCCAGGCCGCCTGCACACCGCCGCCGGCAGTGCCGATCCCGGTGCCAATGCCAGTGCCGATGCCGGTGCCGCGGCCCCGGCTGCGTGCGCGCAGCTCCCCCAGCCGCGGTACGGAGAGAGCTGTAGGGAACGAGTGGGAGGCGCCCCCAAACAGGGAGCAACCGGAAAAAGAAACTTCAGCGCAGCCGAAGAATGGAAAGTGAAAGCGGTCTGGAAGGGCAGCGCTGCGTCAGTCTTTAACAAAAGGGAAAGGGGACTGCCGCTCCCACCCCGACTAAGCATGCACAGTGTTGGAAAGGCTGTAAGCAGCCCGTTCTTGCGGCTGCCAGGGTGAGAAAAAGCAGAGGAAAAATAGGAGTGTGAAAAAAGCCAATCACTCGTTTTAAAAAAAATTAGAAGTTTAATAATAATAAGATGGTTATTAAAAAGCAATATCATTAGAGTAATAATAATTTGGACTATTTGGATTAGGACAATATGAGAGAATAAAAACCAAAGAGTTACTGGCAGTCCGGGTACCTCTTTCTGGGCAAAATAAGCCTGAAAAAAGACACACGTTAGCAGAGGATTAAACCTTAAAAACAACAGCCTGTTACATATTCATACACTTGACACATGATACATAAATTTCATTCAAATAAAGGATTCTCTCTGGTCATCGTCAACTTCTTCCTCTCGATCCTAACGGCGTCTCCGGTGCTGAGCGAGGCGGGAAGAAGTTAGTTTCCTCTGATAATGGGGCAATAAATTCTCTTTCTCTGAAAGATTTAGGTGTCCTGTGGCTGCTATCTTGGTGCGAGTCCTTTCTTTAAAAAAAACAACCAAAAAACAAAAAACAAAAAACAAAAAAAACCTATCCTACATAGAATAGTTTCTATTTCAACATTATGTTATAACCTAAAACTATATTTAACACACTACTTAAGAAAATTAATACATTCTAACTTTCTAACATAACACATACAATATTCATTTTAATATTTGCGAAATCATAAAATACGCATTTTTCACACAGTGGCAGAAAGAAGGGCATTGACATTTAATTTTCTGCTCTTTTCTAGTCCACTTCTACTCTCAGTATTTAATATCCTTCCTTTCCTTTCTCTTATGTCTTCTGTCTGTTGGAAGAGTGATTTGGCATTGGATTACACTGCCCTGGGACGTGGTGGAATCTCCATCTCTGGTGAACCACCCCTGAAGGTGTTTAAGAAAAGACTGGGTGTGGCACTTAGTGCCAGGTGTGGTTGACTGGGTGGTCAGAGTTGGACAATCATATCGAAAGTCCTTTCCAACCAAATTTATTCTGTGATTCTGTGGTTTCACAGTAAATAAGGAAAGTACTGTTCTTCTCAAAAGGCTGTAAAGTTATTAGGGAGCTTTGCAAAAGCCTTTGGTGTGGTTTGTTGTGTAAACCTGATGCCAGACAGCATGAGCCCAAGCAGCGTGTGGATTGCTGCAGTACAGCAGGCAAGGAGAAGCAGGATTTCCATGGATAATTGCATTTTCATTCTGTAAGTCAATAGGATATTCATATATCCCAATATTAAAAAGCAGGCACTTCAGAGACCTTATTTCCATCATTATGCAAGAAAGCTCTTTGTGGATTGACGCCTTTGTTTAAGGACTAGATTGCCTCCCATCGCAGGAGTGGGGCTGCTGAGGGCAAGGGGAGCTGGCAGCAGGTAGGGTCCCTGGGGAAACCAGAGGGCTTGTTTCCCAGGATTGCTCTTCGCATGCATCCTGCCTCACTTGCCAGGGATCCTCCATTCCTCACAATGTCCTTGTTTGCAAGGTGCACAGACTCCTGCTTCAGCTTGTCATGCCTAATGCTGAATAAGTGAAATACACAAGAGCAAGGGTTGCTTTGGCACTGAGACCCAAAATAGCTCTTTGATGTCCTGAGAGTGTAATACTATATGTACAGTGAGTGGTTAAGACACAGTAACTATGAACACCAATGCCAAATTAATTAGATTTGCTAAATCCCTTGAGTTTTGTGTGGAAGACGGCTGTATACTGGCCTGAGAAATGTGCTGATAAGTTGTGCTGTATCTCCCTCTGTTGATCAAGGCTTGAATCGCATTTGACTAGAAGTCAAGAGAATGGCAGCTTTCTAAGCATAGTTTTATTTCTACAGAGGGAATCTAGGGTGATCTTTAAAACTGCCCATTTCTGTAAGTTCCTCAATAATCATCCACCATGCAGAGAATAAAAAATTAGAAAATAATTAAAAGCAGTTATTAAATTGTAGTTAGTGTTGTGTAAGACCAGATGGTAGGTTCTCTTGTGGCAGGAGAAATGCATAAAGTTTTTGATAGAAAACAGCAGACAAGGAGGGCTGCAATTCCTAATCCTTTCATTACTGCAGAATGCATTGTTATGCGTCAAAACAACATGAGGTTTTTCACTGCAATATCTATTGCCTCTCTTGCAAAATCCTCACATGTCTCTGGCTCTAATCCAACAGTCTGAAACACCTTTTGAACAAACACTGCTGTTCTCATTCCTTGGTGACTCCTCCATCTGATCCCATTGAACCTTCCCTTGGGTTAACCTGTAAGAGCAGCAAGTGTCTTTTCTAAGTGAATTTAGCATGGCATTTTATGTTTCTTCAGAAAAAAAACACAATCTCTTTTTTAAATGCATTTCTTCACCTAAAAATGTTGTTTTTCTTTTCTGAAGACTTTTATATCCCATTCACGAAGGCATGGGAAGATGCCCTACAGAGATCTTAGAAGACACTAAAATTAAGCTAGAGTTTGCTTTTACAGTTTGCAAGCCAAAAGACAAGAAATAGAAGAAAAAATTATTTAAATTACCTTTGCCTGTTCTGTGTCAGGAATTCAGCACAGTGCATAAGTATCTTTGTAACAGAAAAATTGGCTTTGTGACACTCTTATCTTTGGCTTAAGGAAAACCTTCAAGATACTGTCTTCTTAAAATCTTCAAGATACTACATTTGAAGCAGGCTTGAATCCCCTGTATTGCTTTCAGCCTTTCCTTGTGAAATGAACATCAGTTTTTATTCTAGTGTGTTTTGTCTCAAGTACTTTAGGTCAAGTGTTGCTTTACAGCGAGACAGAAACTTCTCCTGAACTCAAGAGCTGAACATACAAAGAAACAGGAAAGAGCAGAGGTGGCTGACAATGGTTGCTAATATTTCGTGTCTTATGAACAGCAGAGCTGTTCAGTGCTGCTCACTGATAAACCTTGCCCACCTGGTAGTTAAATTTATTTTTCACAAGGCTTCTAAAGTGTTTTTGTCAACTAACATGTATGATATTTCAGTCCTGGTTTTCAACAGGCATTTGGTACTGCACAGTCCTCTTCTCCAAAATATTTCAGAAATTGTTGACCCAAAGAAATTTTTTAAATCCTGGAAACTAGTGCAATAGAATGATAAGAGACATTTATGACTGATACAACTGAAGATGCCCAAACCTTCATTATCTCAATTATTTTAATGTCTAATTTTTTATTAGAAGGCTCATACTGGAAAGTAAATCTATGAAATGATCTTGTGCATTCACCATAGCATTCAGCACACTCATGTCCCATCGGTAGCAAAAAGGAATTATGTTCCACTGATTAATGTGCATTGAAGTCTTTACAGGCTTAACTGGCCAGAAGGACTCCTTCCTCTATGAGGTAATGAATAAGAAATGTAATAATTATCATCCAAGTCAAACATCATGGAACTTACCTGTGGCCATAGCAAAAATATAAAAATAAGAGCGTAATGCCTTATGTGCAAAGGAGCAATGAAACACGCTTTGTAGGCCACACTGGGTGGGGTTGTTGCTAACCTCATCGTTACCTGAAGTAGACTTTAGATAGAGAATGCTCTGTCACTAATTTCTCAAAGTCATGTGTATGCACACAGTGGGACATTCATCCCAGTAAGTGTATTTGAGGAGAAGGTCTGCTGAAGCAAAATAAATACCACTTCTGTCAGGTTCCAACTAGAATAAGCATGTTGACAGAAACCACCCGTAACATTCCCATGTTATGAAATTACATTTTTAATAAGAATTTGAATTAGTGTAAACACTGTGAAACATTTTCAGTCTAAGGACATGAGTCCATTAAGAAAGATTTATATCTCCTTTTGCAGTGCAGACTGACAGACAGATGTGAAGAGGAACAGCCTGAACTTTTTGTGTTGATGGATGCTCAATTTGTTAAGTAAATCCTGATACATAGAGTGTCATGTTTTGACAGGTGACTGACACTTCTCGGACTGGTGTCCCTTTGGCACAGTCCTGCTGACCACATAGGTCCCTTGAGGCTAAGTTTCCTGCACATCAAGTGTTTCCATGATATTGAAGCCCACCTGCACCTGTGCAAGTACTTGGTTCCTCCACACCACAGGTAAAGCTGGTGCTCAGCTGATAAACATAGACTTCAGGTGCACTGCAGTGCCACAGCCACCGGAGTCATGTACAGTATGGCTTTGTTTGTACCAAACTGCTGTTCACATGATAATCCCGTTGGATTCAGGGGTGAAAGCTGCTGCTTCTGTGGAAGTCAGTAGGAGCTCTACCACCCTTCTCAAGCCCAGCAGCACTCACACAGTAAGACTGTTCCTGTCAGTAGGTTTGTGTGTATCAACATAGCTTTGCCCGATTGACCCTCCTTTGGCTTCATCTTTGGGTGAATGAATGAATGAATGAATGAATGAATGAATGAATGAATGAGTGAATGAATGAATGCAAAATGCTTAAACTGAGCATGCATACTAGACGTTTACTTAAGCACCAAAGTTCAGAAAAAAATCCAAATTTGAACTCCCCGATGCAGTTTCATTCTCTTTCCTTAGGTCCTATTGCTGGTCACCAGAGAGAGATCAACACTTCCCCCTCGGCTCTCCCTCTTGAGGGAGGTGTGGGCTGCCATGGTGTCATCCCTCAGCCTTCTCCTCTCCAGGCAAACAAACCGAGTGACCTCAGCCTCTCCTCCTAAGCCTTTTAATTCCTTAGCCACTGGCCTAAGCACAGGATGACTCACATAGGTCTCACAAGTCCTTTAACCCCTGTTTATCCTCTCAGGCTATGTTTCCACTAATGCAAGGTCACTGACCTCAGTGGATGTATCCCTGACCTGTAATGAAGTAGCAAGTAGAGGAGCAATCCCAAAATCCCTCAGCAGTGACCGGCTCTGTGGTGTTCCACACTCGGAGCATACACTACTATCCAATTAAATCTCTCATGCAAGCATGAGGGCTACTTAATCATTGAATTAACAACACCCAGCAACTTCTCACATTTCCTGAATTCCCCCATGATCCTGCTGCCCAGTCGCTAAAAGGTGGCTTATAGAAGTGCCACAGAATGAAGGCTAACTACTCATTGAAAGGAGTTTCACTGTTAAAACATGGCATTTTGATTTTGTTGGCATCAATCTGCAATTGCTGACCTGCTTCTGCTTGCTACTGTATTTCAGAAATAGCTAATCGTGTTCTGGAAAATGGACAGAGATCTGTGATATGCCATGGATTATGAGCTCAGAAACTAGGAAGCCAATGGTACATACTGGTCTCAGTGGCTTTTGTGCAGCTAATTTTAACATATCTACTAGGCAAGGTCCTCCTCACAGAAAAAAGCCTCAAGAAGTTGACTGTGAGTGTGAAAGATTTGAAAGACTTGCGAGGAAAGAGGCAGCAGCTCCCGTGTTCCCTGCTCCCGTGGTGCAGGCACTGCTGGCCCATGTCTCGCCAGGGCTGTGGGCCAGGAGTTCACCTGCAGCATTTGGCAAAGTCACTTGCTGGGGACACGATTGCCCACAGGGGCCAGACCTCCCTCCCCTGGGAACATGAATCAAGCAACACAATACATTTTCTGTTTAAGGTACGATGCCATTGATACAGACATTGCTGAGTCTATATCCCATGGCAGTGAAGCAGGGGTCTTTTTCAATTGTAATACTTCTAATCACAAAAAAAAACCCACCCAAAACAAAAACACCCAAACCAAAAACAAACCAAAAAACCCCTCAGAGACCATCATAGCACAGATCTCTCGATCAGTCTCACAATGACATAACTCGATATGTGAAAGTACTCCTGCACTCTCTAATACTATAATTACAAGAATTACTAGTGTGCTGAGCAGACATCATTGATGTTTTAACGGAAAATTAAATTAAAGAGTCAGTTTGTTATCCTCCTAAGAAAGCAATTCTGGAAGAAAACATTGAATTACAGTAAGTCTGACCATTTTGACTAAGATTGTGGCTCTAAATGCTCTTCTGAAAAAAAAAAAAAATTAACAAAGACTGAAACAATAAGCTAATAATTTTAAGCTTTATCAGCTTCATCACTACACCAGGTGGTAAAGTACTGTGAAGCTAAATGGTTTCTGTCAGAGTTAATGTTGACTCAAGTAGCAGTTTATGCATGTTGGTACCACACCAAGCCATTAAAGCATGCCTGCTTTAAAAAATTGCTCAATAGTTCAGAGTGGAATTTCATCACAAAGCTCAATTTCCATGCAACTCCAGGAAAACAGGAGTTTTGAAGTGTGTTTTTCAAAATAAGCCAAGGATCAAAAAGCCAGATTTGCCAATTAATAGAGACCCAGTTATGTCATGTGGTGAGGTCTCAAGACAGGCTTCTGACACATTGGTCTTAAAATCTTAGTCATAGATTTTAAAAATTCTAAGGTTCTCAATTCCCTTGACAGTTCACTGTCAGTGTATTGAGCAGTCTTGTTTTTTCTTGCTGTGTTTAATCTAAAATCATAGAAGTTATTCTGTATGAAAATTTATTTGCCAAAATGACAGAATGGTTGTGGTTGAAAGCACCTCTGGAAATTACCTAGTTCAGTTCTCTGCTCAAAAGAGGATCAACCAAGTTATCCAAGCCTATTTCCACTCAGTTTTTTTATATTTCCTGGAATGAAGACTCTTGTGCTGAATTGCCTTTACAGTGCAAAAAATAGTAATTGTGTTTAACTAGAATTTCCTTTATTTTACTTCATGTGGATTATCTCTTGTCTTTTCACTGGGCACTGATGGACAGTGTCTGGCTCTTTATCTACATCTCTATCTAACCAGCTATATCTGTAAATATTTTATTTGTTCTTGTAAAGTCACACAGATCAGAAAAAGGCAAGTTATGGCACTTTTTTCTATCAACATTGCCTTATCTCAGCTGGCTTTTTCCATTTGAGCATTCAATATAACAATTGCAGAGTATTGTATTGGTATTGTATTGTATTGGTATTTCTATTTTATTGGTATTTCTTGGTATTTCTATTTTATTCCTTTCCTTGTTCATCTAACTTTTGGAAATCCAGATGGCAAGGCCTTTCAGACCTTTAAACAAGTCACTGCTTTTTGCATGGTTGTGCTTAGACACACAGACACACAGACTCACAGACACGCATGTCCAATCGGTCCTTGGTGAATTTCAGAATATACATCTGTCCTCTGGTGTTAAGACACACATGGATAAGGCAATGGGGCAATGGGGACTAAAGAGAAAGAAAATTCTTGTGAATCCGACTTCATGTTCTTCACTTAACAAATTAAGGAGAAAATATCTGACTTTCTGCAGAGATGTACAACTAGGAGCATTTCATTCATCATATTTGTCCACGGCTCACATTTGTGTCTTTGTGGACTGGTACAGAAGCACCAAGAACACGCCAAGAGCTTAAAAGATAAGAAGTAAGATTAGTTTCAACTACCAAGGCTTAGAATTGCATTTTTGAAGACTGTCACAGACGTACATAGGGAAATTTTTAGCACAAAAGAGAAGATCAGTTTCACAGGTATGCCAGTCCTTTCTTGCATCTCCCCATGGTATTCCCTTTCAAAGAAGAAATAGTTCATTCATTGTGAGCTATTTTAGCCCAGGTCTGACACTGATCAGTGTTCTTAACTAAAAATAGTTCTGAATTAGGGTTACCTCTACTTTTCAGAGAACTTTAGTAACCCAGGCTGCAGTCCCAGCCTTAGAGTTTACCTATTCAGTTGGAAAAAAGGGCAACAAGGAAACAGACAGCTGCCCATAAACGAAGCCTGCTCTTCATTCATGCTTTCTCCTTCCCTAAGGCAGCTGCCAGTCTTTACCAATGCATTGGTGACCAGCATAATCACTAAGACATCAGCACCTTCTATTCCTAAGTATTCTGTGAACAAATCTTGTTGCTTTCACAACCTTAATCTGACTCCACCTTCTAAAACGAAAATGAACTACCCAGATTCACTCATTCTATCTTCCCAAAGACCTAACCCTAAGTCTCACCATGTCCTTGACCAGAGAGATACAAACCGGTGGCATTTGCTAATATCAGCACTGAATGCTGCCAGGGAAAGCAGCTGCACAGCTTGTTAGCATCCCCTCCTTGCAGCAGTTACTTCACATCCCCTTGAGGTCCAGAACAATCTTCTCATTCAAGTAATACTCATAAAGGAAGTTTAACCCCAGAGCAGGAGGGTTGAAATCAGATCACACCAGCCCTGTCGTCAGCAGGGCTCACTGTTTGACCACAAGCAGGAGGGGAATTAACCACACTCTGACACTCCTGGCACAGGCATGCAAACAGCTTGTATGGCCCAGGTGTGTGGGAAGGGGGGAGGGAGCCCTCAGCACGCCTGGCAGTGCCAGCCACTGAACCAAAACACACCCAACTCAGCCACTGGCTGCTGTTTTTCCTGAGCACTGGAAGCACAATTCTGGCTTTGCCTCCAAAGCTGTCACCCAGCCCCACCACTGCACTGTCAGGGGAAGACACTGCAATTTACAGCGCGACTACAGAGAAGCTTGAGAAGATGTGTCATCTGCTCTGTGTTGCTCATAGCAAGACAGTGTCCAGGACTTATCTGTGCTTTAGGCTCTGCCACTCTCTTCCCATCAGTGCCTCCAGGGATGTGCAAGCAGCAGAGAGCTCCCAGATGAATAAACCAGACTAGCTGGAAGATCCAGCTTAGCTGAGGTGATCCAGCCTTGGAGAAAGAGCTTGCAGGATGCTGCAGGAGGCATTCAGTATGTCTATTCCTCATTTGACCATCATTCATGCCTTCCTGCAATTTCCACACTCCTTGCTGAAATCCAAAAATACCCCCAAAACACCTAAAGCACTATAAAACAAAGGTGAAAAGCCCTTCATATCTAAGTTTTCAGATTGGGTTTTTCTTTCACAAATGAAGTTCTGTATGGATCTCTGAGATAACAAAGAGTCAAATCTTTAGTGCTTTAGATTCAGCACAGTGTGCAGAGAGCATTTTATTAGAGAGACATTTGTTGATGTGCAGGTGTCAGTCTGGCAGAGACAGATGCACACAAACACTACATTGGAATTCAGGGTAACTTGGATTAGGACAGCTGCTCCTTACACAGAGAGCATTCATTTGATTGTGACTAGAATCACTAACATCTGTCCTGTCTTCTGGATTTATCATTAACATCCTCAAATTAACTATCCTCCGGTTCTGTGTGTGGGTGTTTGGGGAAAACAGGAAAGAAGGAGCATGCATGTTCTTAAAATAGTTACTACCAGAGACTTACAGAGAAAATAGCTTCACATATCATTAACTAAGTACATGAATAGCATGTGAGGATTAAAACACAGAGACACATGCACACATAATACATGACATCATACCATATCATATCATTCCACTGTTTTCACTTTTTCTGAGATTTCCAAGCTGAAGCTAGGCTGTGTGGGTTTTTTGGGAAGTGTAGGGACACCATCTAGCGTTGTCATTTGGAAAAAGCACATTGTGTCCCAGCCCCTTAAACTTTTACCCCACCACGTAGGACAGGACAAAAGGCAACTGGAAAAGTTGCTGAAATTGTAGCTACATCCTTCATCAGGATAAAGTGTAAAGCAAAGCCGGATGACAACAAATGAAGCATATCAGAGCCCTTCTTTTCAAGAAATTAGGTAAAATGCTGTAACAATTTCAGTGTCTGCCTTTCAGTAAATCAGACAGCTGGGCAGCTTTGCTTTCTTAAGCTTTACATTACTGTCCCATCTGGCATGCTGAAGGGTTTGTATTAAGGGTAAGAGTTTTCTCACCACTTCTGTTATCCAAAAGAAATTAAGTTTGTTTTCATAATTTCTGAAATTGGAGAGTTGGAACAACATCTGAATGCATATTTCACAGCTCTAATCTGACACGAGCAGTGTATTTCCTATGTTTATTTTTGGACAGAGCAACCACCATTAGAGCAAGAGAGAGGTGTTTTCCCAGCTTCAGTCCCCGCTACAGCACGTAAGTCTGGCAATATCCCTGCTGTCCACTACCGTGGCTGAGAGAGTGCCACCAGAGAGGCAGCTCTGCAGCTCCGTTTCTTCATCAACACAGAGTGCTGGGAGTCTAGGTGGGAGTCTCCTCTTCTGTTAGGAAGAGAAGTGAAACAAAGCAGAGAGCCTTCTGCTCCTGCGGCACTTCTGGGTGGAGACAGCTTATTCCAGCATTTCTCCACAGCCTGGGAACATGCTGTGCAGTTAGATTTCTTAGGCATCTCTGTCCCAAGCAGTCCAAGCCCTCAGATTCCCGAGATATATACAATTAGCTCCTGTGTAATTCCACCAATTCTTTAGCACAGAGCTGTAATTTTTTGAGTTTTTTCTTGTAGAACTCAGCAGAATCGAACTTAAGAGGAAAATGGCCATCAAACCCATGATTAACTCCATTAAAATCTCACTTACGAAGGTTTACTTTACCCATTATTCTCAAAATATACAAAAACATAGTTATTTAATATTTGCTGGGTTTTTTCCTAAATGTGAGCATTGCTTTTCAGAAATTTCATTCACCATATTTCAGCAGACTGCAGTAAATTTCACCCCTTATGATGACAGATTTTCATCTACTGTGAAAGTTGTTACCTTTCATTTTCAAATTCCTCGTGTTTTAAAAAGCTAGGTGTGATCACAGGCACATGTGTGTTAGTTAAGGACAAACAAGGTGGGTTTTGCATACATGCAGATGGACTGCAACCATCCCTATACTGCTGAAAAACTGAACAATATGATCAGTAGTGTAGGCACACATGTTTCTCCTCTTTTAACTTGATACCAGAATTCAATGAGATTCATCAAGAAAAACTCCTAGTCTGAAATTTGAGGGGAGTAAAACACTATATTACTAGACAGAGATGTCATCAGTTCTACTCACATCAGATTTTGGTGGGAAATTAGCTTCTTTCATCATGATTTAACATTTGTTCTAAACACATAAGAAAATCAGTTTTACAGCTAAAAGGAGTTCCTATCTCCAATGGACTAATGGCACCATTGCACATATTAATCTAGATATTTAAATATTTGTTTACCCTCACTATAACTAATATCTGTCTCAAATGCAAGGTTCAACAGGTAAATGGAAATTCAGAACTGTCAAGGACTGGTTAATGGTATGTAAGTTATGTTCTGGCAAGGTTTCTGTCTGAGTCTTTTTTTACCTAGCACATGTGGTGTCTCTAGGCAGTGACTGAAAGTCAGCATTTTCAACATAGTTGCTGTTGGAAAACAAGGTATCAATCAAACACCACCTGTGAAAATACCTTTTCTGAGTACCCCATTATTTTCTACTACATTTGAGAGAAGTGTATGTTGCATTAAAGATGGCACTTGTTTAACCAGCTTGGCGAGCTGCAGGAGGCAGGGCCACCACACTGCATGTGTCAGTGGGAGACCTATGACTCCTGAAACCCAGAGCAAACCTGGGCTGTTCTCCTACTGGATTTAACGAGCAACACAGGCAGAAATCCACTCCATAGCCCAATGCCATGTTTGTTGGAACAATGTCTGTTCTGGAACACTTTGCAATTAAACAGGCTATTCGCACAGACAGATCTCAAAGACTGCACACAGGCCTGTGTCTAATTCATTTTGCTATGTCTTCCTAGCTTTGTTGTCTCTCTCCTACTTTGCTAATAAAAAAAAAAAAAAGTATAATTATAAAACTACAGATTTACTTTCTTTTGCTCCCCGGTATTCCCTGTAGTATGAAAAAGTCCCCCAAAACTTTAAGGTATTTTTTATGTTGTTTTGATAAAACAGTTAGTAAGATGTGTTTGTGTTGCTCCCACTTCTAGTGTTTCAAGAATTCTATTTGTGACCACTCATTTCCTTAGGCGTTTAAGTGAGATGAAGGATCTGGAGACATGAGACAGTACGTAAAACATTTTGATCCTTGTTTTTCTGCAGCAGAGCGGGAAATCCCCATGAATAATAAGGAAGGAAATCTAGGGGTTTCCCTGAAGATCAACAGACCGCCTGAGCATCTTCTGAAGTACTGTGCAGCAGGAACACTGCTAACTGACCTGGGAATAGTACAACTGGGACTGGTTTCTGGATAGGCTTAAGCTACACTTTTGGAAATTAATAGCAATTGACACATAGCTCTTCAAGTAAGATGGTTTCTCTTTTCTTGCTGTGCACCATATCCAAGGAACAAAGCACAGATAATACTGAAGTGTCTTTCAATTTTGCATGTGACAAGCAAGTGGCTGGAACAGAGCTGGACAAAACAGTTAAATAATTTATTACTTCACTGGAAAAAGAAGTAGCACAGGATGAAAAGCTATTCACAAATCATGCTTGTCTAAGAACAGAGCACAGAAAGATTTTTAAAACTTCACCACAGTTTGCTTTTTGGCATGCTTGGGTTTTTTGTTTTGTTTTTTTGTTTGGTGGGTTTTTGTGATTTTTTTTTTTTTGTTTGGTTGTTTTTTGTGGGGTTTTTTGTTGTTGGTGGTGGTGGTGATTTGGGTTTGGTTTGGTTTGGTTTGGTTTGGTTGGTTGGTTGATTGGTTTTTTAAAATTTTCTTTTAAAATGGGACTTAATTTAAGAAGGGTTTGGAAAAGAACCATAGTATGCATAGTAGAAATATGCAAAATATTTGGTTTTAGAAAGAACCCAAAGTTAGTTCATGGCTTCCTTTGCAGAAAGTTGTTCTGTTTCAGTCAGAGTTTATTTAATTTCTATTCCTTGTTCAGTCAGCAGTTCTTCCCATTCAGTCAGCATGACAAAAGAGAATTAATCACCCAGTCCTAGCCTGGAATAACTTTTTTGATTATGACCAAAATTTTTTTGTCACACCCAAACACAGGGATCCGTGTCCTGGAGAGCTGATTACTGATTTTGCTGTGTGTCCCTGACTTCAAGTGCCATGAGTGTGCTGCAGGTTCTGAATGTACTTCAGGTTTCCACTGAAGTGTCACACAGCCTCCACCACACACCTGTGCTTCTGCATTTCGAACAAACATCGTCTTTTCCCTTGCTGAGCAGGTGAAATGTTGCTGCATAAGGGTGGGAATTGTGTTGCCTGCCAGGCAGACAGTATCTTGTTAGGGCAATAAAAAGTTATCATATCAATATGTTATAGACAAGCTGGCATTGAAAGCAGAAACAGATGAGAAAGTAGAGTGTAGTGTCAAACAAAAGAATGTTTGTCATATGGCTATTTGAGAATTTGTGCAAGTGAATACTGCCAACAGCAAAACAATGCAATGGGCGAAAAGGAGTGCAATGTGCTTTACCCAGCTTTGGATCAAAGGCAGAGGACACAACATTTCAGTGGTGAACAGAGGAATATTATAATAGCTTATTTTTCTAGTGCCTTCACCACTTAAATGAAAATGCTGCCTCAAAACAGCTCTAGTGGAAAATAAAGAGTACCTGGCTGGCCCATAACAACATGCACATGTGCAACAGCACATGTTCCAGTGTGGTTTGAGTGCAGCTTCTGAATGAGGATCCCCCAGTAACGCAGATAGTCCCCATTTATGGACTTAGGTGGGGTGTGAAATGCATGGAAAAGAGCTCACTTCTCATTGAGGTTGGTCTTGGACAGCTTAGAGCTGCAAACACCGGTTGCTAATAACTTTCAGGTTAAAATGTACAAGGAACTTGCAGCCTGGGTTCTAGAGACAGGACATAGTATGTAAGTGACGTCTAGTTCCCACTTCAGCTACCAAAATAATTCTTCTCAACCTATCACCAACTTCCAACTGCAAAGTCTTCCTCCTTTGGCTGGGGGAATTGGTCACTGAAAATAAGGAGACTATAAGGCAGAATCAATAGCAAAATTTGAGGCCAAAGAGATTCCAGAATATAGAAGTTTTAATGTTTATTGAACTTTTAAGTCAGGATTTCTTGTTAATGTTGTAAAACCTAGTGCTTCTGAACACAACAGAAAGGGCAAAATTTTACAATTTTTAGATTAACACGAGAGAAAACAGTTAGTGGTTATTAATATAGCACACTGCAGGTAGCTTTCCCGTATTTCGTAATCTCATTTGTTGTACTACCCTCCTAAAATGTCTTTAATGCACTATTTCTTCTATGTTATTTTCCCTTGAGTGTCTGTGTGTCTGAAGTCATCTTGAGGGAAATCATCTGTATGTTACAAGTCTCTAGGTATTGTGGTCACTAACACCTAAATTAGTGACAAGATTTTAAACCTACTAAAATGTACTCTGTCATCTGTCACACCAATTAACACAGCATTAATAGCAATACTATGCTACCGTGAGTGTTAGAATTTTATACATACATTATGGGGACATATGCCTAATATTTTTTAACTGAGTGACTGATCTCACCAGAATCCTTTTTATACACTTCAGATCCTTCTTGTAGGTACCTTTCATGGGAATTATTCGCAAGCAGTGTCTTTCACAAAAAACCACTGTCACGTAGCAAGCAACCCACAATAAGGCACTTCCATAGTTACCGGGCTGTATACTAACTTCTCTGTGACCGTTTGCTCTCTCACACAGCCTTTCAAATCCTGCTTTACAGGGAATTTTCTCCATTATTTCAAGGCATGTACAGCCATATGTGCAGAAATAGCTTGCTGTCGTGCTGTTGTTGGGCTTCCTCAAAGTGGAGGAACTCAGGGCTCGGAGTGTTGTTATCTTATGCTATGCACTGGGAATCTACAAACTAACTGCAACAGACTCTGATTCATCTTTCTATTGCTGAATTTCACATTCCTCTCACAGACACCTGAAAAGAACATTCTTAATCATAGAGCAAACTGATTTCCACTCAGAAATTGGAAACTTAACTCTTTACTCACCTTCGCGTTAACAGTGTTGACTTGGTTTTGCTCCTCACACTTTGATTGCACCTCGCTGAACATCTTTGCTTCCTTTCTCCACTTTTACGGAGTGCCCTTGGGGCTGTCTCTGCTCATCTTTCTGGACATTGCATGTCTTGTGCCATTCTTAACTGCAAGCTGTAACCTTGCTCTGTCAAATGCACAAATGAACAAGCTGGAGATGGCCTTTTACTGAGGAAGACTAGTGCTTTGGGAAAGCTGATGTAAAACCTGGAGAAACAGTTCATTTGGAGCAAAGGAGGGATATGTTCTGCTGTTCTGCTGGTCAGACATCTAGGAAGAACTGCAGGAAAAGAGAGGAAAAGGATTTAATGAGCTCTTGAATTTGGCATGTCTAGTGAAAAGAAAGATTTTAAGGTTGTGAGGAGGACAAGTGATCCAAATCCAAGTCAGAGATATTTGTGGTGCTGGCAATAGAAAGACTTTCTCTATTTAACAGAAATGCAAGGGCCTGGGGTGAAGAGCCTTGAGAGAGACTCTTATAGGACCATGACCAAAGATAGGTTAAAGAGCACTCTATGAATGAAGCTGAATGGCTGTAAGAAGGATTTCACTGAAGGCTGAAAAAATTTTTAATTGAAATTTTGCTTTGGTTATTGACAGGAGCATCAGACACTCTGCTTGTAGCTGGCAACCACATATGTAAATATATATTTCCTGTAGGAAATCCACCCTGGTTGGGCTTGTTTCAAAATTAGTAGGATTTTCATGTTCCTACCTGCAGCTAATTTTTAAAAACATTAGAAATTTTGATTTCAGCAAAACTTATCATCTGCAAAGCATGTTGAAAAAAAAGCTCCTTTATTTGTAGGAATATAATCTCACTATGAAAGAAACTCTCCAAAAAAAATAGGACATAGTATGTTGTACATAAAGGTGAGTATACTATAACTACCATAAAATGTCCTGTGTTGTCCTTCTAAATTCCTTCTAAACACAAGGTATCTCCAGGAGTTCCGCATCAGCTGGCAATTTATACAGGCTTTCAACTGCTACCAATAAAACCCTAAATGGTGGGTTGCATCACTTTAATAACAACAGAAGGTTCGTGTAATCATACCATTCATACAAATATTTTTTCTGTTATCTTGCTTGTAAGGAAGGAGAGAGCTCGGCATTAAATCTCATTTGCCTCGTTTCAGCAATACACGTGATGTCTGTAACTTGTGTTCTGAAGTTTTCCACTTTGAGAAAACGTACAGAAGGAAATTATATCCCTCATGAATGTTATTTCTGAGTGGAATAAGGAGTTGTAAAAATGTCCATCTGGTGGAGGTGTGGAAAAAAGGACCCCACCAATATATGTCATCTGTTTGGGGCGGTCCAGAGGTTGAGTAGTTCTCATTAATCTTTGAGACTGTCCACACCAAGGCCAGTTTTGATGAAACAACATGACTTACTGCAATATTTATTGAACCTAAATCAAACATATCTGCACACTCATATCAGCACACAAACAGGTTTTCTAATTCTTCTGAGGCATTCTGCTATTTAATTTCCTACAATGAAACGAATTCTATGTAGTGGTGAAACCTTCTCTCCTGACTTCACTCAATACTGGAAAAAGGATGTAGGAAAATACTTTATGCAGAATTGGAAGGAACTCTGTGATTTGTGATTTAGAATTAATTGCATAGCAATAAAATATGACAAGATCAGACACTGTTGTTTATACACTTATCCAAGACCTTTATTTTCTAGAGCTGCCATTTAACTTATAGTTTGAAATCACTCTAAAATCTACAATAGCTTGCAAGCCAGTTCTTGCCAAATTCTTCCCCAGTGTATGTGATGCAGTTGATTAACATTGGCACAAGATTTCCAAATGGTCGATAAGATTGCAAAAGTGAGTCTTATATATGTTAGGAAAAACAATAAACAACTAAGCCACTGCAAATGTTGATGTACATTTTGAGTATATCAGTCTCTGTGTGGCAAATCAGGTGTTGAGTTACATTTTCTAATGTTACTGAGAAAGACTAAGAGAGCACATGACTGGTTTTCTGTGCATGTTTTGGGAGTTTTATGGACAGTCCCTATCAAATTTAAGAATGAACCAATATCCTGTAAATAACTTCTGTCCTCTGTAATGGAATCCCAGTTACACAGGGTCCTGGGTTAAACAGAGTTCATTTGCATTCTCCTGGGTAATGCTTCATGCAAATTTTTGCTTTTTTCCAGATTTTAAGTTTCACTTCCCTAAATTGCTGGGTTTAGAATTAAACACTGCCCAATGAAAATTAAAGGGTAGTCTGTTGTTTTTACCTCATCTGAGAAGAATTTCACCAACTGTATCTAACTTTGTTATTACCAGTATTTTACTGGCTGTAACTCATTTCTTCGTGTAATTGTCTTTAACCAAAGACTTTGGATGTCACCCAGATGTTCACATAAATTATATTTTACTTTACTTGAGACTGGCCTCATTGATGTCCTGTAGCCATAAAAAGATTTGGCAGTCATTTATAACCCTGAATCTTTAATCATATTTTCTAGAAGTAATGTTCATTTTTATTGCTATTGATAAAGTGGCTGTCAAGATAAAGGTTGTGTGGAGAAAAAGCTTCTTCTGAGGTGCAGAACACAAACAATAGCAGTTACTACTTCAAGCTACAACACACTTTACTACACCGGGTAGATTATTGATCTTATTCACACAGTAAGGGGCTCCTACTTAATTAATGTGGCACAGTGGTCATTTAAATGTGGTGGGCTTGGTTGCTTTTGTCTAAATACCTATATAGCTGCAGTCCATACCACTGCAACACTGCTGTGGTCATCAGACCTTTCAGAGTTGTTGTTGCTGCTAGTGAACCTGTGTGCTGGGGTAGAGGATGAGGGGTGGCATGCACACATCCTTCAGTAAAGCAACAACTCGACTGCTATTCATAAATGATCCTTTTAAATACAAAAAGAGGATGCTAAGGATGTCAGTTCAAGTTTAGCCTACAGACTCTCTAAATCATTCTTCAAATATTATATGTGTTTTCCATGTGTTCCAGATGCTTCCTAGAATTTGGATTTTCTCTAAATTATTATTAGAAGGCCTCCTGTGGGATTAAAAATCTTTGGAAAGGTTATGAGACCTCTATTTTTCTAAGTAAACTCACAAACCACAGTTCTTCTACACGTTGTTCAGCTTCACAAGCTTGCTGAACTAGTCACCAGTTATTAGTTTTATGGGGTTATTTTATGCCACTTTTTTTTTATTCTTCCAGGAAAAGAAGAGTTTTCTCAAGGGTACTCCTGTTGCTTCAATGAGCCCATCAGGCAAATACATCCCAAATGTGTCAGTGACAGCATTCTCTTAAAGCTCTTTTGTGAAATAGTTTTGCAAAAGGTTGGAGATACCATACAGTAACAACTTCATTCTGGGAGGTCTTTTTCACTTCACAGGAGAGTGAAAAAGACCCAAATTTTTAATTCTTCATCACATTTGAACATTTTGTTAATGTTTTCTGTCACAGCAATACAACACAATGACAGGACACTGATAATAGCAGGATATAAAGACCAAAAAAATTGCTGAGAAGCATCTTGAGAAAGCATGACAAGAAATCTACATCACTTTGGGGAAACATGTTTGGTTTAGTCTGTGGTGTGTCACTAGGGCACTAATAGAGATCACAACAATGGACACCTTTCCCGTCAGATATTGTAAGAAAAGATAACACCTTGACAGCTACTGAAGAGTATCACACAGTGCACATCAGTTCAGGAATTAGACCATCATTCAGGAGTGTAGCTTTCTAAATCTTAATTTTTTCAGCTCATAAGCAAAGTCCCCTTCTATCAATCAGTAGCACTTCTGGAAAGTGACGCTTGTCTCTGAACTAGAGAGGACTGTGTACACTCACAAGACCTCCACACATGACAGTAAGCCAGTAGGATAAATTAGGGGGAAAAAGTCATTAGTAGACATTTCCTATGCAATAACGAACTTTCTTATCATTTTATTTCCAAACTGCTGCTTTTTCATAGTGTCTGATAATCAGAGAGAGCTCTTCTCCTCTCAGGATACACAAACCACAGGATTCCGATGACTCACACCGAAAGAGCTTTCAAGCACACTGTTTCTGCATTAAAGCTTCCTGCCAAAGCCCCAGACTAAGCATACATGAATATATTTGGACAAAGTTTTAGCAACAATGGTAAGTTCACCTGACTGTAACTGTTCCGGTGAGACAATCATGCCCATTTTATGAACTGTCTGATTGCATCCTGTTTGACACTTCCTTTCTGACAATCATAGCTAAAGCAAAACCACTTGTGAAACAGTTGTTTGCCCAGGAATGTGCAATATTGACTTATTGATGCAAGGATACACTACCTCTCTTCACTGATGGTCAGGAAAAAAAGGTGTTTGGGCTGAAATCTTGACAGTTCTTTGGACAGGATTATATAAATAATCCAAAGATACAATGCATTATATCTTTATTTTACTTTAATCTCAATAAGCTCCTTGCTGATCAAGCTCTTGATCTAACATCAGCAGGATAGTGAAAATTAAAGTGAAGTTCTCTCTTCTTGGAAATATAAAGATAAATCCTTCAGCTGAGGCAGCACCTCTCCTCCAAAGGAGAAATACTGAGCTCAATCTGCTGTAGAATGTAGGAATCCTTATGGGAAAACTTCAGAGGAAAGGGGTCTGAAAGGGGAGACTAAATATACTCTGGTTGAAAGAGCAGTCTGAGGCTGCTGCTGTCAGTAAAGCTATTTGGCCTTTCCATGGAGCTTCTCTGGAGATAAGCCAAGGCATTCACCTGCTGTTTAACACCTAGCTAGCACTGCAGGAGAATAATGAAGCAGTTCATCCACATGTTTCTCAGAGAAAAGGCTGAATACCTCTATATATCCTGCTTAGCTGAACTTACCTAGTTTCTCAAATCGTGGCTTAGACTTTAATTGAAAAGAAAATAGAGCAAGTCAGCATGAATAGTTTGCAAATCAATAAATTTCAGATTGTGATGAGTGCCAGGGGCAAGTGAAAGACCTGCATTCTTAAATTCGTAAACTAGTTGATGAGAATGAGTGCCTGCCTTGAAGAAAAGGGGTGACTGAGCCCTGCGAAACTTTGAGATGCTGAGTTGGTCTCAGAAGTGCAAAGCAAGACCAATGGACTTATAGAATACCTCAAGTTTTGTGACGTGAATTTCATCCTCAGCACCTGAAAGTGCAGAGCTTTCAGGAATTTGAAGTTAATGTATGTATGCTACAGTCCCCAGATCCCAGGTGCCAGCTCCTTACTGACTGCAGCTCCATTACTGAGGACAGAGGTAAATGCTAGAGCAACCAGACTGCACTCCTCATATGGCTACAACTGTGCAACAGGAATAGAGCATTTGGGAGCCCAAGCAAGGGGGATTGGTGAGTTGTGCAGTAGGATGACATGTATTTTTCGGGAAACTTAGTAGGAAGAGAATACAAGCATTGTGAAGGTACAATGAGGACAAGAAGCAGGAGGGCTTACACTTTAGGAGAATGATAACCACCTTTGTCCACCCAATTCACAGCCCCATTATTCTTGATGTGTGGAAAGCAGATAGCAACGGTTTCCCAAGGGTGATGAGTGCACCCCACAGTTTATGCTTTTGCTGCTCCCACAGGGAGCTACTGTGCTCACTCTCCTCCTTCTATCAGTTGTATTTGCAGCTAATGACACTGCAACTGATACAGATTGTTATTATTAGTCTCCCAAGATTCAATGTACAATTCAGGGCATATGGAATACCATTCATGGAAGATTTAAAGGAGTTTTCCTATTGCAGTTCTCGCCTTTGCGTCTTTCCACCCCATTCGAAGTTATGATGGATCGCTCTTTCTCCTTTATCCATTTAGACATATTTAGGTACAATTGCTAAAGAAGATCCACAGAAGGTCTTAAAGAAAATAATTTTATAAATGCATGGTATTATTACTAGAACAATAGGGTTTTTATCCTGTTTGTGTTAAGCTCCCATCCAAACTATTCCCTTTATGAAAGTTTTCCTAAGAAACCAAAATCATAACCTGGTTTTCATGAAGATAATGAAAAGCTGTGGTTGCAGAGGCAGCTGTTACTTTTCTCTTTTCTATGTGTCATTCAGTAGTTAAAAATCTGCATAATTCTAAATGTTTGAAGGTAGCATAAACTTAATATAAAAGCAAAAGTGGGTATTTGCATGAAATGGGGACATTAGGTCCTGGAAATAAAGAAAAAGCATGCCAGGTGCACACTGGTAAGCATTTCAATTTTTTAAAGGTCTGGATTTAAATAAGAATTTTGAAGCACAGTCCTATATGATATTTTTTTAATGTCCATATGGTTTGGATTATAGTGTTCTAGGCTGGTTGATAAGTATTTATGGAAAGCACACTTCAAGCAATGGTATTCAAAGTTCTTGTTAACTTGGCTGATAGAGGAGTGAATGTGTTTATTGCACCATCAGTGTTGTATGAGCTGCAAGGTTAGACGTGCTAGAAAGCAAGGTTAGAGCAGTTTTTGAACATCAAAGAAAAGGTCTGGAAACACTGGGTTCAGTTTTCAGTGGTGAAAAATGCAAAATTTTACACAAAAAATGGCAATGAAGTAATGCAAATGCAGGTTAGGAAGTGTTGGGCAATTGTAGCTCTGCAGAAAGGCATCTGCAGGGAGGGGTTTTGAAACCAAAGAGGTCCCACTGGAACACGGGATCAGGTGGCTAACTTGAGGTCCAGGGAGAAATTGTTTGTGCTCTGCTGATATTTCTTCAAATAATTTTTGTGCTCAGTTTTAGGCATCCTGTCTTAAGAAGGATGAAACATACTTACATTTCATACATAAATTACATACATTACAACTGGAGATTCATAAGAGAAGAAAGAGAATGAGGGTGATCATAAGACTACAAAATAAAGCTGATAAAGAAAAACTGGGCATATAGAGTTATCTGCTTCAGAGAGGATGAAGGGGAGGCTAGGAAAACAGTGCAAGTCACAAGTTTAGGGAACTTGCACTAAGGGATGTGAAGATCAGACAGGTGTGGATGTCTCAAGTCACCCAGAGAGTCTGAAAATTCTCTCTAACAAAGCATCATTGTAAACACAACCAAGAAATAATCCTCACTAGTAACTGTCTTGGGGAAGAGAATGACCACAATTTGAGTCTGAACACTCTAGATCTTCCAAAATTTCACATAGGCACCACAGAGTAGAGAAGCGGTCTCAGAATCTCCTCTGGTCAAGCTGACCCCGAGATGTATTAAAACTCTCTTTTCCCCAACCCAGCTGTCAAAGAAGGAGTCAGAACTCTTTGGCTGTCATTCTGAAGGTTGTTTATTATTTCTTATCTAAAACATTTTCTGTCTGGCCTGCCAAAGTCTGTTCTGCAGGTCAGTCTGAGGCACACTGCCCTCCTGTGGGGCTGGGTCTTTTATACTATAAACTACGTATTCGATATTTACAGTTACGTTCCAATACCTATCACCCACGTTAGACAGTTAGACAGACTTTCTACTCTACACCAGTCCTAGAGTGCTAACATCACCCAGAAGATGGAAGCTAGAAAGAAGAAGGAAGAACAGGACAACGCCCAGATTCCTCCATCTTGTCCCCTAGACCCCCATAGTGAAATTCTTCAAAATTCCACCTTTCACCCTGTGACAACTACTGTTATGCTACTTAAACTTTTGTGACTTGTAATTCTTCATATATCATTGATAATTTGCTCCATGGGTTGAGATTGTATTCCCAAGTGTCTTTGGCTTCTCGCCAGGATCTCTAAGCCCCTGCCAGGATTTTGTGCCATCCAGGGCATCCAGAGAGATGTCCTGAGTTCAGACATCAAGGCATCAAAGTGTTTTGTACTTCTGGAAGGATTGAGGGGATTAAATAAACAAAGAAAAGGTGCAAGGGTGTCTTAATTTGGTCAATCTTCAAGGCCTTGTTTCTAGACCCTCGTCCAAAATTAGGGCCTTGAAAAAACAAGAAAAATAAATTTTAGTGAGAAGAGCTTAGTTTTAATGGAAATAAAATTAGAACAGTTCACTTTCTTAATTGGGAAAACTCTCAGCAACTAATTCAGACAGTCTGGAAATAGGAAGGCTGGTATTACTTTCTTCCCCAGCCCACTGCCTCTCTGCAGGCAGATTTTCATGTCCATGGCTGGTTGTAGCCAACTCATTGACTTTTTAAGCAGCAGTAAATTTTTCCCAGTGGTCTTTAGGAAATTTGCCCTTTTCCTCCAATCCTCTGGTGCTTGGATGTCTGATCTCTCCTTAGGCAAGAGCAGCCTATACACCTTTTCTTTCTGGAGGGTTGAATTCAACCTCTTCACTTTTTAATGGAACACAATATATTATTGTAAATACTCAAGCGACACCAACACCATGGTGTTGCTTGAGTATTTACAATGATATATTGTGTTCCATTAAAACACCTTCTTGATGGAAGGTGTTTTAATGTGTTCCATCGCACCTTCTTGATGGAAAGAATGCCAAATTAAGATGATGGTAAACAAGGACCAATAATTTCTGGCGTGTAAGGCCAAAAGGGATCACTCTTGATGTCTGCACAGCCTCTTAAATAACACAGATCAATAAATTTCGCTGAAGTATTTTTTATCTGACAAAAGTGTTTTTCTTACTCTTTTAAATACCAAAATTCTAAATTAAAACTTGCAGATGAAAAACCTGTCCCATTTTTTGAAACATTGTTTCAATGGTTAGTTAGACTTGCTGCTGAAAATCTGTGATTTATTTCTGATTTTCACTTGTCATTCTCTGGTTCCTGTGATATTTTCATCTGCCAGGCTTAAGAGACATAGTCAGAGGCTTGCTCGCTCTATTTGTGCTGACCCTCTGGGACCAGATCATCTTCTAACTTTCTCTTTGGTAAGCCAGAAGTTTTGAGTTTCCTAGTGTGGGACATGTATTTGAAGTCATTACTCATCCCTGTGGCTCTGCCACGAATCCTGTGTATTTTACCAACGTCTTTAATTTTAATAACACTGCAGAAATAGTTGCATTGGTGGCACGTATTGAGTAAGGGGGGGGAAAAAGATTCATTTCAACTTAATACTTCCCAATACATTCCTTATGCTATTTTAGTACTGGCATTACAGGGGGGACTTGTTTACCTACCCTCCAGAAATATCTTCTCACTGGTTCCTATTTAATCTCCCTGAGCTACACATGCTATTGCCCTTACCTAAATATTTAGATTTGATTGCAAAATCCACAATGCAATCTCTTCGCAGCTTGGCAGCTCTCCAATATTTGTCTTATGAAGAATTTAGATTCTAGCCATCTTATTTATTTTTTTTCTTAAGTAGCTGGCCAAGTGTCAAATGCATTAAAGTTTAATGGAATGGAAATGGGAAAAGCATTCCAATACTTGCTTGAAAATGTATAAAACTATGATAACTTTCAATTTGCATGTTTGTTTATTTCTCATTTATTTCTGGCAAGTTTTTTGTTTGCCGATCTCTACATGTATGTAGCTGTATAAAAGACATAGCCCAGAAATATATTGATTGATACTTTTGACAGAAAAATTATAGAGTTTTTTGTTTGGGTTTGTTTTTTGGGGTTTTTTTTTGGTTTTGTTTTGGTTTGGTTTTTTGGGTTTTTTGGTTTTTTTTTTTTTTTTTGATCAAAATCACTCTTCAAAACAGGGCCTGTATTGGTAAGATTTGGTAAGTGTTGTGTTTTGGTAGTGTCAAAATTTGCTCGTGACATTTTAATAAAGGCAACTGATTTTTCAGTTCAAGCAATTTTCAGTGTCTGTTTAGGATAAGTTTAGAAACCTTAAAACAACTTAAAGCAGAAGAAAAATATTTTAATATCCAAAAGGCCTCATGATTTATTAAAAAGCCAGTCAACCAAAGGAGCTTTCAAAATGTTTATTCCTGTGGGATATTTAAAAGTTTTTAAAATCTAATTCTTCTTTGAAACATTGTGTAATTGTCAGATTTCCTCGGGCACAAAAAATACTGTTCCCAGCCAACACTTACATTTGAACCTCAGGCACTTTGTGGGCAGGTCAGAAGGACAACAAACTCCCAGATACTGCAAAACAGGAAGGAATTGTAAAACATGGCAGCAAAACAGTGACTCATGTGGATGGCAAGCCTTTGGGATGGTGTGATTCACACGCCTTATCGTGCCTGCCTGCAGAGCAGCAGGGCAGAGGGGCTCAGCCAGCTGAGCGCTTCCAGTTCCAAACAGGACACGTCCGCTAGCAGCGACTGCGAGCAGCTCTCGGAGAAGAAAAGCTCCATTGGATGTGCAGTGCTTGGCCCTGTGAATCCTGCACCTCCACTCCCACCCTGCCTCCCTGGGGAGCCTTTCTGCACCTTGCAGAGACAGCGTGCCACAGATCAGTTCTGCTCTCTCAACACCAGGTGCTGTGTGGACCACACTGGATCCTTTTCCTCTTTCTTGCCCGAAGGCTGCCCTTAACTAACTCACATCAACAAAAGTAAACTTGACAGATATTTGTTTAATCCCCCAGGACTATCAGCCTTTCCCTTTAACATCTGCAGACAGCATTTTGCATGAGTGAACGAGAAAGTCAAGGGGCACAGTCTAGATGGGAAAATCCAAACTGCTCCCATCATTGTGTGTACTTTCTGTTACCTCCAGAATAACTGAAGGGACTTTTTTTTTTATTTTCACCTTTCTTATTTCAAGCTCCCTTTTCCACCCCACAGAGACACCACAATCATCTCTAAGTCTTCCCCCATAATCTCCCTTTCAACAAAACAGGAGATCTGGGCTCCTTCCTGTTTCTCCTTGAGTTTATCAGGACTCCACAGCAAAGCCAATCACTGCCAAGGAGCAGTGAAGCAGCAGGGGTTTGGTAAGACAATTCCTGGAGCAGAGCACATCTTCGTAGGGTTTGCAGAGCTCAGTGCCAGGTGTGGAGTACATGCTGTTACCAGCAAGGGGCAGGGAGAACAGCAGTCTTTTACAGAATGTGTTATCAAGTTCAGTGCTGATGAGGAAGTGTGTGGGTGTTGAGGGATAGCAAAATTTCCTCTTTTCACAGTTGGCCAATCCCACCAGCCTCATGAGACACAACTACCCCATTGATTACATATTTACCTCAGAGGGCCTACTTGGGTGCAATACTGCTCAGTGCCAACACTTCTTGTTGGAAGTTCTTCTCATCAGACCCCAAATGCTTTATCTGAAAGTTTTAAGTCCACAACACACCTAGGCAGCAAAATCTGCATTGTTGTTGTTGTTGTTGTTGTGAATGGCAATATGATTTCTTGTGTTTTCCACTGTCTTCAGACTGTTTCCTTCTCCTTCTTTCAATGTTCCTGTGTTCACAGAAATCTGTGAGAATGTGTCACATTAGTATTGTCACCGGCTGGAAGTGATTTCAAAAAATTACCCAACTGGCACCTCCATGAGCTATTACACTAGATACAAACAGCAGGCCTCGCGACCCTGCCCTGTATATCATTGCAAATTATTTGTGTTTTGATGCATGCTTTTTCAGCTCAAAGGAAAAAGTAATCCTGAAGTAAATAAATGAAGCTCACTGTCAGAGCATTCACATCTCTACACGTGCAAATAATTACTAAAAATTAACAACGTTTGTTAAGTCACAAAAGAGCTGTCTTTCACATAATTATCTTACAAGCATCTGTCTTCTTTTTTTTCCTCTAAATGCTTTGCATTAATTCAAATATTTGTATGTTGGCAAAGAATGAAACATTCCCAAACTTAAAGGCTTTTTTTTAGGAAGATAAAACTACTGATTCTGATGAATTTTGGAACAATAGATTAGCTCAAGAATCAGACAACACTTGCACAACTGACTTTCCAAATCTTCTGGTAGAACCAGAAAATAATGCAATAAAAGGTATTAAAATTAGACTAAGCAAATATCCATAACAACAATGTGTTTCCATCACTTTAAATTTGGCTGATCACCTGACTGTATGCATGTGTCTTAAGAACTTCCTAATTAGTTACAAGTACTCTCAAAATAAGTGTTGTCATGCAGCTTCCTTTTCCATGAATAGATGGGCCCATGGGCAATATTAAGTGGTCACTTCCAAGGAAAAGGTCCATACATTTCAGAACACAGGTAGTTTCAGAAGCATTACAGATTAATTTGAGGTCTACTCTTGTCTCTCACTGTAAGACACAGAGAGTGACCTTAATTATTCAGGCACAAAGGAAACCAAGGGCAATGCCAAAACATATTCTGTTAATTCACATAATTTATACTTAAGAGATGGGTCTAGCTTCTTGTGGTTTTTTTGGGGTTTTTTTTTTTAACTTTACAAATATGCCTCAGAGGAATAGACATAGAAATATGCTGGATGTTTTGACAGCAAAACAAAACCAAAAGTTGACAAAATTTATTAAAAAGCATTATCTCTGAGATGAAAACAAACATCTGTCTTTCTTGGCAATTTGCACTGAAACTTATTCTCATTACAGAAATCTATTCAATTGTTAACTATTTATAACAACTGTGTGCCCTCTAGAAAATCCAGGTATAAGAAACTATATAGGTGTTTTGATTAGCACAAAACCAGTACAAAAGCATCAGGACCTCTGCTAATCTGTGTCAGATTCAGTTCTGGACTGCACAGTGTTTCATGCCATCTCACTTGCTCTTGTGACCAGACAAGGTGAGTATCTTCAAGGAATGTTTTTAAACCTGACCATTTCCAGGATGCAGCATGGCAGGAAGAAAAAGCTCTGATTCAAACTGTGCCTTTTCCTTACAAAATCAAGATTTACTAGTAGTTGAGAATGAATGGTCTCACCAAGAAAGGACTTTTTTTAAAATAAAAAGCAAACATAAAGAATCTCACAGTTTGTTAATTAGCTCATCGTACTCTGCACCAGGCTTTCCACATCCCTAGCCTTCTGATTAGACATAATTTCTCCCACAGTATTTGCACCTTATATTTAAAGCTGCCTCACCTTCTTCTAATCAAGTTCCCCATCAACCTCCATCACTGCTTTGCAAATACAGTGTCTCGTGCCAGCATGGAAAGGGGCAGGAGATGGAGATGTAGTGGGAATTGTTCATCTGGGCATAGTTTCCAAAGTCTGTGTGCCTGTTGCTGGTACAGTGAAGGGTGTGCTGCCTTGTGGCCAAGAGTCACAGACACTCCGTTCCCCTTCACATCCAATTCACAGTGCACCCAAGATTTTTTAAGTTGAGCTTTATTGAATTTGTAAGGGTATGCTGCTTGAAATCAACTCCCAGAAATCAGTCTTCTGTCTAAGAGCCTGGTGTAAATGATAGTCATTATAATTAGCAGCCACAATAACCACTTCCCTCACTAACCATCCACTGAAAAGCATATTTATCAAACACCTGCCTGTTTCTAGCTGCTGAAATATATGCAGTGTTCTTCCCACCACTGTGGATTCTGAGAAGGGTTGTTCATTGGTACTACTACACGAAGGGTGTGTCATCTCAAGCATCTGTGTTTGTGGAAAAAAAAAAGCATATGTTGAGCTGAGTTCAGCTCTCTGCTGCCAACTTTCTTTTTTGGGTGAAACTCAGAGTTAAATATAGACCTGGACAGACACAAGGACAGTCAAGAACAAGTCAAGACATGACAGCAATACACAAAATTTCTGTGACTGGTACACTTGTGTGAACAGACAAGTAAAGTAGGAAGGATAGTCAAGAAAGCACTAGCTAGCTAGCTCTCCCACTCAATAGAAAGTATAACATGCCCTATTCAAATTTGCACTCAATGTATCTCATGTGTGTAGTTTTTATTGCTTTAGGAAACAATATTGTTCATGCTTTCTTCCTCTTCCTATGTTTTGGATTTACAACCTATTTTGGGTTTTATTAAAGAGGGTCCTGGGATTTTTTTTTCCTGTTACTCACTATAATTAAATAGTGTTTATGTACTTCTGAGTTGAAAGCTTTCCAAATGATTTTTTTCTTCTCATTATCAATCATTAGTTCTTTTGCTTTTTTTCTTTCATGACTCAGTCCTTTCTTTTCAGACATCTTGTTGCTCCTTCCTAACTTGCATGATAGGCTAAACTTTCACACCAAGACATTTGGCACTTGCTCTTTATGGCTTGTTTTGTTTTATCTTCCCTGTGCAAATGCGTTCTCCTTGGCCCATAAAGTCAGTTCTGTCAGCGTGTAGATTCTACCCAATAAGCACCTCTGACCTCTGACTTAGTCTCTGTTCCGGACAGAAATTTTGTTTCCTTTTTCATTTTCTGAAATGTCTGACATACTTCTCAACTGTTAGTATCATTACCCCCTTCCATATTGTATATTATAGCCCTGGTTTATTCTGCTCTGAATACATAAGCAATTGCTTCCTTTTTTCTCTTCTCATTTAGTCCATTGACCTCCATCCCCTCTCAATTTTTTGGGGCTTGGAGTCTTAATTTGAGTACTGTTAATAAAGACTCTAAATACTCTTAGAATACCTTAGATTACTTAACTCTTGAACTAAAGCCTGCATGCATTTTGCTTAGGTGTCATTACACCCTATTAATTTGAAAAAGGCTCATGTGATAAAACTTGTAGATGACCTCAGCAGTAAAACGTTTTTGGCTAGGTCATTCAGTCATTAAATATTTAGATTTCCAGATTTGTAGTATCTTTTTCATTCTTATGTGTTAAAAACACAATGTAAGATTGGGGATCATGATCCATGGATTCTTCTTGCTTGTGTTGAATGACCAACAGGAAAAAAAATTTAGTTACTAGGAAAGGGAAAACATTTTAAGTGAGAGCACAAATTATTTGTCTGTTTGTGCCCATTCACAGAACTCTAAGTTTAACACATGGGAGAGGGGCTTCCTTGAGATTTCAGACAACAAGACCCCAGTGAAAAGTATGATGCCAGAACAGAATCTTCAGTCTTTCCTAAAAAGAGTCAAGAAAACCCTCATCTGGCAATAAAAATCTTTCTGAAGTCAGAGGTAGACAAAAGCTCCAAAAGTAAATGTTTTATAAGTGAAATCACAGGATCCACTAAAAATCCCTAACTATTCTCATTTCCCTTTTTATTGCCTATTTGTAGGATCATTCCTTTACAATTTTTGAAGGCTTAGATCTTTTGAATGCATTGAATTTCCTCTTTCTTCCTGACTCTTTTTTTCCACTGAAACCTCTAGATACTTGTCTCTCAATAATGATACAAACGGATGTAGCCACCCACAGCCTTGCGGTCAGTCCTTCATTCTTTTCTTTCATAAATGCCCACATGTTATGACCCCTTTCCAATCCCATTTTCTACCTGACTGCAATGTCTGATTAGAGGGGCAGTGCTAATATCAGCCAAGGAGAAATCATGAACATGCAAGCAGGAGAAAAACTGCAGTTGATACTAAAAATAAGAAGTTGCAATGTTAATAGCTAAAGTGCTAACAGAAGAAAAAAATTTTGCCTATGGATTTTCTGAAAGCAAATGTTTATCTTGTTTGGCTTTGAACATCTCATCTTCACATTGTTCAGAAGTTTATTTACGCTGTGTCACCTACCAGTGGAAGATTTCATTAGTTCATCTAGTGAATGAAAATCCAGTCTGTTAATTAATGATTAAAAATGTACTCAATCCCACCCACACACATGGGAGCAGCAAGCTGAGCTTTTAGTGCCTTTGAAAGAGAGGTACATCCACTTGAAAATAACACATTCATGAAGCTTGATAAGTGAAGCATGGTCAATAATTACATGCTGATGAATTTTGTACTTATTTTATTAATTGAAGACCATAAGGAGCTAGAAGTGGCTGGGGGAAATGCACAGAGGCTGTGTTCCCAAACCAATAGTCTTTGATCAAGGCTGAGTATGGGCAGGCTGTAGTAATATATGCTGATATGATACCAGTGTGCTGCATAAATGCTGCTGCCAGCACTGGGGTGAGACCTCAAAAAGCAGAGGTGGGAGTGCCATGTACTGTTTGCTGCCTCAGTGAGCCACCAGTCATTCTTTTCCTCAACATGATCTTGACCTAGGCTTGTGCCACCACAACAGCAGAGTGCACATTTCCCCTCCAGAGGTTTCTCTTGGAAATTCCCAAATCTTGCAAAAGAGAGGTCTCAGGTGCAGAGATTAAAGCTGAAAGACTTGTGCCTACAGACAAAACAAGAATATTGAGTCAGAAAGTTTTTTACTGTACAATGTTCACCTCAAATACTTAAGGATGCAAAGTTCCCCAGACCAGATGGTAGATCCTGCTTTTGAACAAACAGGCTGTGCTTCAGCCTCTTGAGCCTCTGGCAGGTGAAACACAGCAGAAGGAAGACACAAATGTCCTGCACTTCCCAGTTCACCGAGGTCTGAACAAACTGGGTGCTTTGTGAGGGGTTCACACCTTTTGTGATTCAGAATGTGTACAAAGACAGCTACTGCGGAAATTCCCCTGTTTCTTGCCAGGAATCACTGTGATCACACCATAGGCATTGCAAATCTAGAGGATGAAATGTGTGCTCAGGTAATGTGTAAAATCCTTTCCCTCCTAATCAGAGGCAGTATGATGCTTAGCTGGAGGAAAGGGTCCCTGCCGTGGGGGAGGGCTTGGTGCCTCGGCAGAAGCAGCAGCAGTAGGTATCTCTGCAGCCTCCTCAAAAGACTGTCTTTCCAGAGAAACAGACTTTGCTGGAGTGAAGGTACTGTTCTCAGTGTTCAGAAAGCTGAGGAACAGCTTATGTGTGATTGATGGGAAGTCATAAAAACAAGTGGGGGAGTATTTGAACAGGCACTTGCTTACAAAGGTACAGGTGAAACAGAGCTGGCAGGAATTCAGGTTGCTCGTGGTTGAGGCATAACCCCTGTGTGCAGAGTGATCATATTATTTGTGTTACAAAACCATGTAGCAGTCATGGTTGGCATGAACTTACCATTGCCGTGGGTATTACTACATATTGTCCGTATACTACGAAAGGATGTGATAGTACTGTTAATATATTCTTGTTGGATGAGAAGTAGCTGATCAAACACTTGCAAAAACCAAAGTGAACACAAGAAGTGTTTATTCAAATAGACCGAATAGTTTCACATGTGTGCCATTCCTAACATCAGTAAGTTTCCATTTGAAACAGTCAGAGGAGGAATTTCCTTTTTCTGTGTGAGAGTGCCAAAGCCAAAATAAAGGTCTGTGGATGCATTATGAATTCAGACATAGATGGATATTCTATTCCAGCAGAATGTCTGTAGATGCCTAGGTCATTTCAAAGTATTGTAAATAGTGTAATTTTAATGTTAATTATTCTTTGCATGTAAATAATTAATAAAGTCTTAATGTGACACAGTCCGTTTTCTGTGTATTTTATTACATGCTGTGTAGTGTACTAGTGCTGAAATCAGAGAAGACAAATGAGGTGGAATAGATACATAGCATTCTATTTATAAATAGGATGTGGCAAAGTTAATTGCCATGATTTGGTTAAGCTTTCTGAAGTATCCTACTTCTTCATCTCCTTCCTCAGTGTTAATGTGCCACTAGAATTCTGTGTGAATGGCTGTGTCCTTAGCTTTGATTGTATAGGAAGAAAGGGAATAGCCACCTTAAATACTGTGGTTGTACAGGTCCACTGAACATTGATGTTTACAAGTCATCAATTTTGTACCATTTCTCAGACTTGAAACACCTGAGGTGGTAAAGTCTCAACATATTTCAAAAAGCTAAGATGGGGTGTCCTGTTATGCAAGAATGAGTAGCACTTTGTTTTGAACCTTTCTAATTTGTTCTTCATACCTTCAAAAATTCTCTTTTCACTTTGGCACTCTGAAATCCAATAATCTGTTTCTAGTAAAAAACCTGAAATTCCAGCTTATTCACGCAGGTTGCAGCTTAGCTTCTTGATTATTTCAAATCACTTGAACAATTAATTCCTCCAAATATTACAGATTAACTCAAACTTTCAGAAAATAGCTTTTACTTCTAAAAGGGTTTCTTGATTTATTTTTTTTTCCAAGTTAAAAGATACATCTATAAATAATGGGGTGCTCATTTTGCAATGTGTTATCTTCTTCTTCCCCGCTGGCATGCAGGGCTTTAACCACAGTTACTCATCCTGTGACTCTCCCCACTCTGGTTGGGAAACAATTGCTGCAAATATGCTCCAACATGCCTTCCAACAGACCAAATTATCAACCTGAGCCAGTGTGGGAATATCACACCTCCTTCAGGAGCAGGCGCCCTTTCCCATGCACTATGCACACGATCCAAGTCCTGCCCTAGCACAGAAAAAGTCTCAGCCCTGGAGGGGCCGCTGCATTCCACAGCCCACTGTGCTTCAAGAGGTGACAGCTGGGATTTCTCCCAATCGGAGAGTGCTGCCACTGCTCTTGGAGAAGCCATAATGACACCAAAGGTGCAGCTTGCTTCCACAGGCAGGTAAAAGTGGCTTAAATTTCCCTCTCATTAGGAAAAAGTTGGCCTTTCCAAGAATGAGTTGTCGTGGTTTTCCTGCCCAGCTTTTAATTTATGTAAAACAGAGCAAATATCCAGAAGAAAAGGATTGAGGTCTTGGAATAAACTCAGAATCTGCAAGATGTTGTCAGACCCTTTTCCAGTTGCTTACTCCTGCTCTGTGTTTGTGTCATTTTGGGCACTTACCAGGTAAATACCTCCTTTTTAAACTGGAAATCTTAAGAGGGAAATAGTTCCTGCCTCCAAGTCAAGTTTTCCGCATGGAATACAAAGTCCAAAATCTAGTTAGGACAAAAGGTCCTAAAAGTAAAAAAAAAAAAAAAAAAAAAAAGCATTTAAAAGCAAAAAGTTTTGAAAATCTAAATGTCATAATGAATTTTGGTTTCATTTTGACCACATGCTTACTCTCAATCAATTGATTATTATGGTATATATGGTCAAATGATTGACCATAGGCTTAATTCAAAATGATCTTTGAATTAAAATACTTTCAGAAATCAAAGGTACAATTTTTTTAATTGTCAACTAAAAATAAAATTAAATAGTATTGACAGGAAAATTTTTCATATAAGTAATTTTTTCATATGAAAAGCTTTGATTAGAATATAGCTATTTTCAAAAGATTATTCTCCTCAAAAAGCATCAATTTACTAATCAAATTAGACTTGAGAAAAGGCACAGTGTAGACTTTTACAGTTCACATTTCACACTTCTCATAGTTCGAGACACCTTCTGACACAAATCTTTACTCTTGATGAAGAACTGGAACTTTTTCTTTATAGTGACTCAAAATAGCATCCTCTGCTGTGGTCAAATAGGAGAACAGTATCAACCATTTTGTTTTCAATATTGATGTCACTTACTCAACAGTATTATGCAAATCCCTTAGTGAGGGAGGGGTGAGGAGAGAGATAGAAATGCCAGCTGTGGAAGTTCTTAGGATGAAAGTCTGAAGAATTTCTCTGGGGTTTTGTTGTGAGAAAACACATCAGAGTAGCACACTGTAAATGGAATATATATATATATACACACACCTGTGTTTCAGGACGTGTCTGTCTTTAGCATTGTTTTGTATAAAACTAGGGATATACACTTTAAAACGCTTATCTGCTTGTTTCTTAGTTATAGTTATACATTCCTCTGTCACTGAGGACATATCACACAATTCACAATGAATCAGATGGAGAAAGATTAGGTAAACATTTCTATTTTTTACAATAGCCTTGAATTGCACTGAACTTTATGAGAGATTAAATAATAAAAGGTACTCACCTTTCTCCTTTAACTCATCAAATTATAGACTACTTTCAAAGCTACAACCAGTGTTTCCTGGAGAAGCCTCTTTTACCTCTGCACACCAGCATGGATGCCAAGCACTGGCTACTGGACCTTGGTGCTGTGCTTCCAGCAGCCTGGCACAAATGCACACTCTGGATAGGCAGTGGGGAGCTGTCTGGGGCTGACTTTCTCAACCCCACTGCCAAGGACAAGCCAGAGCACTTGGGGATAAATGTGCCGGAGCAGGACACACAAGGGAGTTCCAGTGAGAGAAGGGAAATTCCCAGTGTCAGGTCATCTGGCCCTGTCCCAGGGCATTGCTGCCCTGTGGGCTGTTTGCTCACACCACAAGCAGGCTGCTGGGAGCAGGCAGCTCGCAGTGTGCAGGCAGGGTGGAGGCAGCTGCTGCTGCACAGCACACAGGGGCTCAGAGGGTTTATGGAGTCAGCTGGCCGCCTGATGTAGGATGATGACATGTTAAGGTTTTTTACAGAAGCCAGAGAACTTTTCTACTTTTGTCATGTGCTGCAAAGTGGTAGCGGGCAAGGACACTGGGAACTTGCTGTTTATTTTGAAGGTGGGTATTAAGTTTCCTGCAGCTGAGAGACAAGCAGCTTAGCTTCTGTGGCCCGTTAGTTCTCGAGCTTCTGAATCTGAATAAGAGGAGAGAAGAGAGGAAATCTAGGAATCATTCTTCCCTTCAGCTCTTTGGTTTATAAAACGTCAATTCCTGGTCTTCAAAGAGAGAATTGGTCAGGTCAAGCAGAGGCACACTGCCATCCACCCACACAGAGTTCTTTTTGTAGTGTTATTTGGGGTTTTTTGTGGGGTTTTTTTGGTTTTTTTTTTTTTTGGGGATTTTTTTTTTTTTTTCAGGTTTTTTTTTTTTTTGGGGATTTTTTTTTTTTTTTCAGGTTTTTTTTTTTTTTGGGGATTTTTTTTTTTTTTTTTCTGTGCTTATAACCAGAGGAAAGAAAAGAGCAAAACAAACAGGCTAAATAAAAGTTTATAAGAAAGTGTTAAGACTTCTAAAGATTCAAATCACAAAAATTCCATTCCCTTATCACTGAGATTCAACAATTCATGTGAGTTACAGTAGCTCTTCTTTTACCGTTAAAATGAAGCAGTACAATCAACGCTCCATAATACACATTAAGAGTCCTCTGCTTGATAACTATAGAAGCACTAAAACTCCTGATAAACAAGTATCTGTTTTCAATGAGTCTCAAGTTCAGGCTCACTAGGAAGTAAAATTTCCTCTAACAGGATGAAATGAGGAAATCATCAGTTACCTTAGCAACCCTTTAAAAAAAAGCACATGCACCTATCCAAAGGGCAACTAATCTAATTATAAATTATTGTAAGGGTCACATGAACGACAGTAGCAAGAGGAAGCCATGATTCACTATTTTAGTCTATGGGAAACAGTATTGTCATTGTGCTCCTGCACAGGCTGTTCTACTGCTGTGCTCTACAGACCATCTGCCAAGGGCTCCTGCTTAACTCACAGGATGGACCAAAATACATCTAGTGAAAAATCTGGCCTAGGCTCACTGGCAGTCCAACTCTTAACCTCTCCTGGCTGGCAAATTTCTCACACTAGGGAGACTGGAGCCCCAAACAGGCATTTTGTTGTTTAATCCTCTGTATTGCTTGTGGCACAAAATTTTCAAGAACACTCAAACATTGTTCAGCACTGCCTGCCTGCAAAACCACCATTTATCTTTTAAACATCCACACAGGAGCTGGGCAGTGATATGTGTTAATACCATAGCTATTTGATAACACTCAATTTACAGGGTGGTCCTAGCTAGCACTTTGTGACAGGTTGGGTGTGTCAAACCAAGGAAGGTGTCCTGCCCACCAGCACTTTTCTGAAAACACCACACACTCTCCCTGAGCATTTTTACCCTCAATACACCCCAAAGGCAGTGTGTGGATGTTGTGTCCCCTGGAGCAGAAGAGCTCTCACTACAAACTCCAGCTTTCATTTTTGCTACATGTTTTACCAGGAAGACGAAGGTTTCACAAATGCCGGTGTCTGAGTGGCAGACAGCAGACGTGGTGAAACACTGGGGTTAATGGCAAAGGGTGAGAATGCCAGGTTTCATGGATAAATTCTCTGGCACAAAAAGTGATCTGTACTCTTTGGCAGGAACACAGTTTAAAAAAGGTGAATCAGAACTTCAGTCTCATTGTTTTTAAGCATGATTCTTGCTTAAGAGGAAGAAACACAGGAACTTAACAGGTTGCATCTTTCTTAAACTGCTTCCTGTACTTATAAATTAATGCAAAAAAAAAAAAAATCCTTCCCTTTCCAGGTTGTTAACCAGCTAAAAGCCACTGTGAAATGAGCTGTACATCTTCACTCAGTTTTTCAGCCTGACATTCCTAAAAATTCATGAACACAAACTGCGAGAGTTCATGGACTTGAATCATGTCTTAGGTTTTATTTATAATGCCATGACCTTCTGTTTGTCTGGGATGGCATGGGTTCTGTGAACCACCCTTAATTTCCAAGGTGCTGAGAGAGCCTGATAATCAAATAGCTGTGCCCATCCTTCAGCCTTGGGACCTCCACAGGAACCTCCATGCTGCTGAGCAGGAGAAACATCCCAGCCACATCCCAGTGGGATGCAGAATGTACTCGTTAGCCTCCACACACCCTGCTGCTCTCTAGAAGGAAATCCCAGAGGCTATGAGAGACAATGCCTTTCCCATGTTTAAATGTCTCCAGCTGTGTGCTGGCTGTGGGTTTCCTATTTGAGTGTCATTTGAAACATGCCCTTGAATTGTTTTTGGCATATATACCACATGTTGCCAGACTTGCTTCATGTTTGGGCTTAGGCTGGGAAAAAAATTTTTGGGAAATCCCTGGAATCTCACCAGGTCTTCCGTATTGCATAAGTATAGCCATGTGTGCTGTTTGGTTAGAAGCTGTGGGAACACAGGTTGAGATTAAGAAGCTCAGAGGATGCCTTTCCATTTCCTTCCCCTGGAAATGAAATTTTTCACCAGAGCAAAATGAAGACTCATGTGATAAGGTAAAGTTTTGTGCTGATGAGGTAGAATTTTGCATTACTTTCCACAAGTGCACATGGACAGCAAGACATCATCTCTTAAAATGCACTTCAGAGGAATGAAACTAAATAAGGCATAAAGGTAGTATGTTCCTCTGTCTCCAGAAAGAGGCAGGAGGTAAGATTTGGTAAGAGTCTAAAAAAGAAATCTGGCTTATGAAGGATCCGGTAAGTTTCATAGCCTGGGGACTATTTCTTTCATTCACCTCCCACTCCTTCAAGGCAATTTTGACACATCCTCCCAACTCTGGATTTCTGTAGCACCCCAAAGAGCTAGGAAGACCACACTTCTCCAAAAGCAGCCTCCCAAATGTCACTGAAAAAGAGAGTGAAAAACTCCTTGCGCAGCACAGGCAAGGAACCCTCTGCCATTACTCCTGGTCTCATTAAGTCATTAAAGGAAACGCTAGACTTTTCTGGTACCATGTGAATAAAGAGTTGCAAATAGTTTCTGTGAGCAGAGTATCAGCCTTGCTTCACCAAGATATTTATTATGCAACATAAAAAATGGGAAACGGAGGTACGGGGGACTTACAAGGTCACACAGGAAACGTGCAGCCCAGCTGGAAATAAAAACATGGGTCTCCTGACTTCTGTGACCAACAAACCCTTTCCTTTCTGCAACAACAAAGGCTACTCTTAAAAATGTTTTTTGTTTTTCTGACAGCACAAGAGCATTTTATATGCAGAAACTTAAATGATTTATCATTATTATCATCATCACTATTCTGTTATTTTAAGAAAGCTGTTCAGAAAGTGCTCAAAATTAGAAAATTTTAGTTCCAGATCATTTTTCTCTCTGCCTTAATCAGATAAGTTGTGTCAGGTATTTTTCAGTATTTCTCAGTTGTACTTCAAACAGCCAGATCTCTACTCCTTTCAATTTATTTTAATCCTGTGCTGTGATCTCTCAGTGTTAGCAGTAATTTAAATGATGGCCAGCAGGAGGAGAAACAGACCAATGTGGATCCTCCACATACAAAATAAATAGGATAAAATGGTTTATGTGGAAAGATGGTGTTAATGGGAGCTGGAGGTGGAATCACTCCTGCCTGCAGTTTTATGCCAGGTTGCTCTTTGAGCTCCAGCGGACTGCTGGTGTGTCCACCACTCCTTCAAAGCACGGTGTGACCTGGCCTGCTCTCTGTGGCCATCAGACCCCTGGGGCTGCACACACAACCTCCACCTGACTCCTCTGGGTTTGCAAAGAGCACGTCAAGGAGCAAAAGTATGAAAGAGTCATCACACCTTGCCGCACAAGTTTTATCTTGCCCTTCTTTAAACCCACTTATAGGTGTTGCCATGCCTCAGGTAGCATACCATAACTCCTGATCCCCCTTTGCCCAAGTAGGGTGAGAAAATAGGATCTGGGGGAGGAAAGCTGCAGGAAACCGTCCACGTGTTCAAGTGCGCAGGAGTCCCCTAGGAACTGAAAGACACGGACTTTCACTGAGGCTGGCGCCCTTGGTTTTGCGTAGGTTGCTGTGATGCAACCATCAGTGCCAGTGGCTGTACAGTGCCACGTATACAGCAAATTCCTTTAAAAGGGTGTGGTCGGTGGGGATGGAGGTTGCTTGTTTGTCTTGTTAGGCCTGCAGCATCTAGGGCCAGGTAAAACCCTGCAGAGGCACAGAGAACCCTCACCTCTTCCAGCGTCTGCCTAGCACGGTTGGGATGAGAACACCTGACAGGTTGTGAGATGAGGGCGAGAGACCCCATCCAGAGGGAGCTGGCAGTGGATCAACAGTACCACAGCGCTCATTCAAGATCCTTCCAAAATCTCAAATATGCACGATGCAGTGCATTCTTTAGCAGAACTGGACCTTTTTCATCTGTGACAGCAATGTCCTATCAGCATAGTCTTAAAAATAGGTGTTTCTTATAGGCTTACCAGTTTCCTTCAACATAGGGTTGGAGGGGTTTTTTTCAGTTGTTTCGCACTGGCTTAGCTTTCTGTGGCAAGAAAAAAAATTAATAGGGTAAGGAGATGTATAACAATAAAATCAGTTTGGAGAGTTCAGCACAGGCCATAGAAATACACCTTGAAACTGCTATATAAAATCAAAGTAAGAACATCCACTGGAATGAAAAGTCAGGTATTCACTTGTGAACCTATCAGATTAAACATTTATTTTGATATAATAAAGAAGATGGGATGTTAAGATGTGAAAGAAAATCTGTACATTGGTGTTCCCAATGCCTTGTCTGACTTACTGACATTCTCTTCAAAATGACTATTTGCTGCAGAAGTGTATTTCTACTAAAATAATACTGAGAGTGATGTGAGTTTCACACTATGCAGTAATACACAGCATTATGCCAATAAATGACTTTTAAAGACAAGAATAATGGAACAGTGTCATGTGAAAGGAAATGAGAAAAAGCATACGCCCTGATCCACATCTAAAGGCTTTTCAGAAAGACAGACAGACTTGCATATTTACCAGTGTGCTTCTCACATCTCAGGTTCTGGTTCAGTGCACAGCAGTGCTGCTGAGCCACTGCTGAGCATCTCAGTGACTCTATGACAAAGTGCCAGTCCTTAAACTACAATCCCTTTGATATAAGCACCCTACAAGTCTCAACTCTTGCAGTATCACATGCATTCATAGCAGAAAAGATGGCCTGCAGCCATTATGACTCAAAAACAAGGACAAAATTATAAACTAGTGTAACTTTTAATATACACCACTGGTCACAGCCATTACACAGGCAGATGTAGTTTCAGGTTTATCTTCAGGAGACAATCGACCATCCTTTCCTTTTGCATGAGAAGCAAAAGCAAGGAGCACAGCTGATCCCTGCTTCATTGCCAGTGACACCTGGGTTGACAGAGCCACAGAAGACTTCTCCTCTCTGTGGACTGTGCAACGACAACTTTTGACTTACTTTTCCTTTGTGCTACTCTCAGCATCATACACACTTAAAAATTTTTCTTTTCCCAGGAAAGCTGGGATAATGCCAGTCCTTCTTAGCTGTGGGCATTTTCCCAAAGCCTATTCCCTTATCCAGTCCTCTCTACTCCCCCTTGAGTCTAAGCAGAGCAGAATGAAGCTCCCTCAGCCTCACTTATATTACTTTGGTACCTTAGATGTCTAAAAGAGAGTGGTGCAGTCTTCTTATGAAGATGCGTTTCAGACAATCTCTAAACATTGCAAGGAAATTGTTCACTATTGCTTCTAATGTAGCATATTCAGAGTGTGGTTTGAAACACTTATCAAAGAAATGTTGATGGAACTTAGCACAAATTATTGTTTTCTTCATGCAAAGTTGGTTTGGCATTTTCCTTTTTCTAGGCAGGTGAATCTGCTTTTCTTAACAGGTATAATTTATGTTGAAAGCAAAAGTCCAACATCATTATAAGCAGATAAAATATGTGCCTTCATCTGTCTACCTGATGAAGGCACACCTTTTAAAAGGCTGCTTTGATTCTAAAAGGCATTCTGAAAGGGTACTTTGATTCTCTGGGTGTCTGTGAGGCACAGATCTTAGGGTAACACTGCTGTTAGCTGAGGTGAAAACCACCCTTCTAGCAAAAGGCATAATTCCAACAGCAAAGCTAATTTCTGTACCTGTAAGTTTAATCAAATGCATTTGGCTTGGTATATTTAAAACGGTTCTGCCAAAACATTTGTATTCTTATCAACAGATGTGTTCTTATCAGTGAGAACTTAACAAAAGAATTTGTTTTCCTCTAAATTTGTTTTTTAAAGAAGTTGAGTTGTTTTAGCTGAAGTAATTCACCATTAAAAAGTAATCACAGGATAATTTAGATTGTAAGATTTTATAGGCAGTCTGCTCCAACTCCCACTTTGAAACAGCTCCTGTTAGATCAGGTTGTGCCAGGACTTTGTTAATTTAAGGTTTGAACACCTCCAAGGACTACCCTGAACTTTGTCCCAAAGTTGTTAACATCATCATGTTGCAGAAGTTTTTCCTCATACCTAATGGGTTTTTCCCACATTCCAGTGTATGCCTGTTGCCTCTAAACCTGTTGCTGTGCGTCCCTGAGCAGAACCTGTACCTTCCCACCAGGGAGTAACTACAGCCTGGTCTCCCCTTTCCCTCCTCTCCACAAGGCTGAACGAGCTCACTGAACTCCACTTCCTACATATGACCTGTGTTCCAGCCACCACAGGAGACAGTCAACTGGACTCCTTCCTGTATGTCAGCATTTGCTCTCTGCTGGAAGCCTAGGACAGCACACCAGCACTGGTCTTACCACTGCTGAGAACCTGTGGAGGATCCCTTCCTCTCACTGTTGCAATGTTTTCCTGCATGGTTGCACTTCTGCCTCCTGGACAAATTGCATCCTGCCAGGATCCCTGGGAATTTTCTACAGACCTGTTTCCATCTGGCTGGCACCAGCCTGTCCTAACGCAGGGCTTTGTCCATTCCAGAGGACCACATTTACACTGGTGTTTGTTCAGCAAACTTGTTCTTCTTGAACAGCAGCCCCATCTTCCAGCACATTTTGGCACAAACCCACATTTGATGTCATCTGCAAATACACCAAGAGTGCTGCGGTCCAACCCAGCATCCAGATCATTAATGAAGGCAGCAAACTACACTGGCCCCTCTACTAGTCTTTGAAAAATGCTGCTTCTGACTGGGCCTCATGCTGCCATCACCACCTTTTGAACCTGTCAGTCCAACCAGTTTTCCATGCATTTTACAGTGTACATACCCTGTATCTCACTGGTTTGGCTACAAGAAGTATGGGAGACCATGTCAAAGGCCTTACTTAAGCATAGAACTTCCTTCCCTTACATCACTGTAGAAAGCAAACAAGTTGGTTGAGTACCATTTGTCCCTGGTACATCTGTCTGACTGGACTATTCCTAGTTGCCTTCTTGTCCTTTCCATGTCTGGAAGTGGTTTCCAGGAGGAATTTTTCTATCACATTTCAAGGAAATGAGCTGTGGCCGACCAGCATGTGGATCCCTGCATCCTATCTTGCCTGTCTTGAAAACCCATATAACACTTGTATTTCTGTCGTCATCATCAGAAATCTGACTAATCTAAGAGGGCAGAGATGAGGTTGGTAGCGATGGAGGTGGTGAAGAAGACACTTGTAATGACACTGACCAGCTCCTTCCATCCTTGGGTGCATCCCAGCTGGTCACATGGACCTGTATGAATTTAATTGCTTCATGTTTCATTCACATGGGTTGAGCTAATGCACTCAGGGGGCTGCCTGGCCTAACAACAGACTTTTTGGATGAAAAGTGAGCCTAATCCTTATGGGGGGATTACCCAGGATGGATGATTCATCCTGAAATAGTTATTGTTTGGCCAAGTAACTGATTAACAAACTCCTCTAATGGGAGCTTAATTACTGAGTAGGTTAAGCACCCATGTACAAGTGAGACCTTTTTTTACTTTTGGAGATTATTCAAACTTGAGATTTAATTTAATTAATTAATTTAATTTAATGTAAGGCCTACTGAAGTCAATACACTTGTAGCGATGTGATCTGTGTATGCACTATTGGGTTTATCCCTTCTTTTAGCAAATTCCTGTGAAAGAAATTATGAGCTTGGCCTGTGAAATCTTTTTTTCTTTTATTTAATAATTCTGTAAGAAGACATCTTACTTAGCCTAGAGATGATAATTGCATTCTCCATAATGGAACGTAATCCTTTTCTGTTGGGATGTCTTCAATTTTAGAGCCCTGAAATTTGAAAGAATAGCACAGGCAAAATCTTAATGTATTGGCACATGTTGTTCCCAGATACTTGTGCTGGCAGCAAATGAGTCCTACAAGCACACATGCCTACATGCAAAGTACAACAGATCAATTAAAAAGCATATGAATTACACCTAAATTGTCTGTCCTTTATGTTAGCTAAAGGCCGTCTCAAGTTGAACACTAAAAATCCATGTGATTTTCTGCCCTCTATAATGTTATCAAGATGTGCCTTAAAATGCTTTGTTTTATGTTTAGCTTATGATGTGCTATGAAGAGGATTAGTGTCTTGCCATTCCAGACAAAGAAACAGAAAAAATAATTTTCTCATTGCAAATGCTTCATAGGTTCCTGAAATTTGTCCCCTTCTTATCACAGCGTTTTATTTGGCAGTTGTAAAGTATGAAAAGAATGCTTATAAAGCCATTGCTTGTCAATCAGGCAGCCAATGAATCTTATTAAACTTCTTTAAAACATATCTTAAATTGTAAATGTAGAATACTAACAAATAAATATTGCCACTGGCTTACAAGGTTAACAAAACCTATCAAATACTGCCAGTAATTTTAAGCTAAAGGGGAATAATTTCAATGGATCATCATTAAAAAAAATTTATAATACCGTTTTCGTTTGTCAAAGAGGACAGTTCTTGGTCATAAAACTAGCTTGTTGTAAGATGCAGCTGAGTTCTATTGAGATATGGGTACATTTCTGTTGTCACATCACGGAAGACCAATGTCATCTGGTTTGTTTGTCTTCAGACTAGCCACCAAAACAAGGATATAATATGATCTCCACCCTGATCTCACATCTCTTAGATGTAGGAAATAAGAGGTGCTGAAGCTTACAAGACTATCTGAAGCAACGTGCAAAACTGAATCATATTGTTGTAATTCCTGAAACACTGCTTTAGACGATCTTTCCCAGTACAAGGCAGAGGGGATACACTCCAGAAAGGAGACTAACTTTAAAATGAATGTGAACACTGAATGTCTATGACAAAGCAAGACTCAATCTATGTTTTAAAACACCTTCCTGTACATAAACCTATCTGAACGTAACCATTTTCTCACGGTTCGGAGAAAAATCATTGGTAAAACCAGTGCGGAGTCAATATCCAAAACTCATGAACTATTGACTCACTCTGCCCTACCTCCCTCCTCGGCCTTTATCAAGCTGTTTTATTGTCCTAAATGAAGCTCATTTAAATCATCAAGATTAAATCTGAATTATTGCCCTGTACACTTAAGTATAAAGCCTATGGTAGGACTTGGATCATCCCTGTGGGCCCCTTCCAAATCAAATTTTTCTATGATCTCTAGACAAGACAGTTGTTTTCACTCAGGCATCCTGCAGATCAAACCTACATGCAGCTATCTCCTATGAGAGCAGGCAAAATCCAGTTTTGCAGAACAAGGGTGGGTGTTTAACAGCCACCTTCACTACGTCACTCTTGAAATCAGTCATGAGCTCCCTTTGATAAGAGTGGGCTAGAACAGCACCATAGGGAAAATTTCCTAAATTTTCAGGACCTACATTTACTTTGCCTTCTTGTACTCAGCTGTTTACTGTCATCAGAGGTGCACACCTTTTTGCAAAACAAACTTTTAGACAGCTTGATTCATAGCTGGAGTCCTGGAGTTGGACATGTTTCTGCATATAGGTGAAAGAATCTATCTTGACTCACCCATCTCCTCATTCAGTTTTACAGAAACTAACCTTAAAAATATTTTGCTTCCCAAAAGCCAAGTTTAGTCTGTAAAGTAATTGCCAGAACAGTAAGTATTGGGGTCCATAATAGATCCTTTTCTAAACGGTAAATTTAGATATGAAGAAGAACTTCAGGCTCTGAGTAAAATGTTAAGGAATTACTGCCTATCTCATTTTTATACATGCTGCACTTAATGTGTAATTATTTAACCCTATTGTGTCTTCTATGCTAACAAAGTGCAATGAAACATTTACGTGGCTTTTAATAATGAAACTTAGCAAGAATGTGCAAGAATTTGGAAGACCTGAGACATTAGTGATTTTTTAAAGGAGGCATACAGAAAATTGTGAGTTGCATCTTAAAATAGGATGAAAACAAAATTTTGTTTCAAATTTTCAAAGCTGGTCTTAAACCAGAAGACATTTTCATGAACCAGAACTGGGGGAACAGGGAGGGGATGGAAGGGAGGAAGGGATGAGCTGAGACCCCTCAAAACAAAGCTGCTAAATACTGTATTACAAAGAGAAAGATATATATGTTATTTCATGCTACATTCTTTCTTTTGGGATGTCAGTCCTATAGAAAACTTAAATCTTAATTATATTCAAAAATAGTGGGATGCACACACCAGTGCTGCAAGGACACTGATTAATAATATCAATGGTACTTGCAGCACTTTTTTTGCTAGACTTGGAGATACTGTTGTGGTGGGAAAAAATACTTATTCTTTTAAAACTCTAACTGGTGACTCTGCAGCCTTTATAATACTGCATTCAGGAAATAAAAGAGAAGCAACTTATTTAAAATTAAATATGTAAAATATACTGCCAAGATGGCTAATTAATCTTGACGAAATTCTCTCATAGCTTTGCTACAGTGCTCAGGTTTTCATGAGATTCTAACTCTCTTCTCTTGTGAGTCACCTCACAATTTTCTTGGGCTACGGGATAATTATGTTATTATATATTAATTTGAATGCTTTAAAAAGATGGCACCTTCTCAAGAATTTTCATAACAGTCTTGGCTGTTATGAAATTGAAATATTTGAAATTTTGAAAAATTTGAAATATTTGAAAAATTGAAATTTCTGATACTCATATATTCCTATTTTACTTCCACACATAAGACATATTTTAACTAGAATATCAGGTGTTATGAGAATAACTTTAACACATTAAATCCAGTACATGCTGTCTCCCTGAAGGCAGTCATCATACAGTCTAAAAGGGAGGACAAACAAGCTTTTGCCTCTGCAACAGTCCCTGAGTTGTCAATATGGAACATGCAGTGAAGCATTGCCTTCTCTTTCATACATCGCTAGGCCACTGTCTTGCAGTCAGAATCGCTGTGCCCTCCCTCTCATGTCCGCACACACACACATTTTGACCATGTCTAGCTTAGTTTTCAGCTGTCTACCCTTTTTGTTACTTTACCTAATCCTGAGCATCATCATGTATTTCTGCAGATCCTCCTTGACTGTGGAAAGGCTTGTTCTTCTATCTCTCTGCATGAAGAAAATCTAGTTTAATCTTTCATTCCACCTGATACCTGGAGAAAGGTGAAAAAACTGTAGCCACTTAAGTGACATTATCTCTATGTGCTGGTTTTGGCTGGGGTAGAGTTAACTTTCTTCACAGTGTGAAGGGGCTGTGTTTTGTATCTGGGCTGAACACAGATATATAATATATAGACATTTTTGTTATTACTGAGCAGGACTTACACAGAGCCAAGGCTTTTTCTGCTTTTTGTATTTCCAAGCTGATGAGGAAGTTGTGTGTGCATGGGAAGCTGGGAGGGCACAGAGCCAGGGCAGGTGACCCAGACTGGCCAAAGGGACATTCCAGACCATGGACATCCTGCTCAGTATTTAAAGCTTGGTGCAAGAAGGATGAAGGAGGGGACATTTGGAGTGATGGCATTTGTCCTCCCAAGTCACTGTGAGGTGTGAGGTGGCCCTGCTGTCCTGGAGGTGCAAAACACCTGCCTGCCCATGGGAAGCAGGGAATGACTTTTTTGTTTTTCTTTGCTTGTATGTGCAGCTTTTGCTTTTTCCCTATGCAACTGAATTGATCTCAACCCATGAGTTTTCCAGCTTTTATCCTTACAGCTCTCTTCCTGATCCCACTGGTAGGGCAGGTAACAGGTAGCTGTGTGTGGTGCTTGGTTGCTGGCTGGGTTAAAACCATGACGATTTGTAAATCCTTGTTTTCTGGTCCCACCTTCCACTTTCAACCACTTGTTATCCTTTCACCACTTGTTGCCTAGTTAACATAGATTGGGAGTTTTCAGGCAACTGGAGAAAGCCAGGTCACAGAAACTGCCTGCTGAAAATCATACACCACTTTTTCCTTCAGGCAAGGGACAAGAACAATGCATCTCAATTAGCAGGAAATCAGACAAAGGAGGCAAGAAACCACCGTGGGTGAATAAAGAACTCCTGTCATTCCTCAAGTGTAAACAGGAAATACACAGGCGGAAGAAGCAGGGCCAGGCCCCTTGGAATGAACACAGAGAGGTTATCAGAGTGTGCGGAAATAAGATGAGGAAGGCCAAGGCCTTATATCTGGCCAAGGATGTCGAGGAGAACAAGAAGGGTTTCTTCAGTAACAAAATACATCAGTAACAAAGGGAAAACTAGGGATAATGTGAGCTTGTTACTGCATGGAAGAGGGACCCTGGTAACAGAGGATGCAGAGAAGGCAGAGTTACTGGACACCTACTCTGCACTGGTCTTCTCTATGACCAGGCATCAGCAATCTCTGACCCAGGACACAGGGTAAAGGGATGTTGAGAGGACGACTTTCCCTTGGTCAGGGAGGATTGGGTAAGAGAACACGTAGGCAAACTTGACATCCACAGGTCCATGGACCCTCATGGAATGTACCTTGAGTCCTGAGTGCTGGTGCCCTATTCTGTAGGTCATCTCTATCCACATGGATGACAAGAAGGTGATCAGGAGTAACCAGCATGGATTCAATAAAGGTAAATTGTGGTTTACCAATCCAATTGTCTTCTGCAATGAGACGATGACCTGGATGGATAAGAAGAGAGCAGTGGATACTGTCTGCCTTGACTTCAGCAAGGCTTTTGAAGCTGTCTTTCACAGCATCCTCATAGGCAAACTCAGGAGGACTGAATGAGTGGACCATGAGAACTGGCTGAATGACAATCACAGCAAGTGAGACAGGGTCAAGTTGGAGGTTTGTCACTGATATTCCATACTGGGCCCAGTGTTGTTTGCCCTATCCATAAATGATTTGGGTTGAGGGCAGACTCCTCAGCAAGCTCACTGCTGACCCAAAGCTGGTAGGAGTGGACAGTAGCCCAGAGGGCTCTGCAGCCCTTCAGAAGGACTTTGACAGGCTGGAGAGTTGTGCAGAGGAAAGCTGTCTGAAATGCAACAAAGGCACATACAGGGAGTATGGTTTCTCCTCTGGGGAAGAACAACCCCAGGCATCAGCACAGGCTGGGGTGACCTGCTGGAAAGCAGGTCTGCAGAGAAGGACCTGGGGGTCCTGCTGGACAACAAGCTGTTCATGGACCAGCACTGTGCCCTGGGATGTATTGGGAAGAGCATCACCAGCAGGTTAAGAGAAGTGACCCTGCCCTCTGCTCAGTCCTGGTAAGGCTACATTTGGAGTTCTGCGTCCCTTTTTGGGCTCCCTAGTTCAAGACAGAAAAGGACACACTGGAGCAGGTCCATTGGAGGGCCACAAAGATGATTAAGGGACTGGAGCATCTTTCTTATGAAGAAAGACTGGGCAAGCTGTGTCTGTTCAGTCTCGAGAAGAGACAACTGCAAGATGACCTTATCAATGTCTATAAATATCTGAAGGGACAGTGTCAAGAGAATGGAGCCAGACAGCAAGCAAGAACAAGAGGCAATGGGCAGAAACTGATGCACATTAGTTCAACCTGAACATAAGGAAGAATTTCTTTACTGCGCAGGTGACTGGGCACTGGAACAGATTGTCCAGAGAGGGTGTGGAGTTTCCCTTGTTGGAGATTTTCAAGAACCATCTGGATGCAATCCTGTGCCAAATGCTCTGGGATGACCCTGCTTGAGCAGAGGTTGGACTAGATGACCCACTGTGGACCCTTCCAATTTTACTTTTTCTGTGATTCTGCGATTCTGCAAAGATAAGCCTCTCCTTCAGGTCTAAATTCAGTTCCTGCTTCTCCACAAAAAGCCCTGGAGTATTTGGGGATAGGAAATTAAATTGTAAAATTCTGACAGGGGATAAAAAAGTCTTTCCTCAGGAGGCCTAATCAGAGTTTGCCTGCCATGTAACTTAACTTTTGCCAGCATTGAAGTTATCTAGGTTTCCCTTACCTGACAGACTTGAAAGAAATTACATGTCTAAACAGAAAACAAATAGCATTGTGACTGAAAAAAACAAAGAAAAATCTCATTTGCAGCACCTTGTATTAAACACACTTTCATCAGAATAAGTATTTGCACCACTTGATGTTTTCAGTTCAGAGGAGTCCTAACATGTAGCTTTTCATACAGCTGTACCCTCACTAATGACAGCACTAATGACAGGAGTCTGACACCCCTCTGAGTCACTCTGATGCTCATTTGCACCATCAAGGCACATCTTTAATATGTGTTATCTGTTGATTCATGCCCAGAGGATGGGCATGTGAGACACCTGCACTGCTCTGGAAGAAACCAGACTTCCAGCTTCATGCACAAAGCCTAGTTGAGCATTCTCTGAACCTACTCCCTTGAGAGATCACCAATGGTAAAGAAGTGCTACTGCGGCTTCCTGTTCCCAGTAGCCAGTTTGTGTATCTTTTTGATCAGAATGAATTCTCTTTCCAGAAGAACCCAGACAGTGCTATCACTTACATAGAGTTTACAAAGTCTGGTTTCACTGGGAGAAAGATTCTAAGAGCAGATCCATCAAGAACACAGTATCACAGCGAGCAGGAGAAGACCCCACCCCTCCATGAAGTGCTTAATATTCTGGTCAGAAATCATATCCTCCTGCATGTCATCCATGTATAATTAATTCCTGTTTGTGAGATGGGAATCCTCTCAGAGTAATATCTCTTGAAAACTGTCTCATATAATGGACCAGAATTCTAGACACCTAAATTCTATACACTTTCCGCAAATTTCATGTTCATAGAATTTTAGCAGATGATGGGTTTTGTTAAAGACCCAACTTGGAGGACTGTAACTGGTTATTGAATTTGGTGGAACAGGTACATAAAACAACTGAAAGTCTTTTTCTGATTGCATGCAATAGGAATTTTCCATCAGGTACTGAGTTACCATATAAGGAAAGGAAGCATTATAGACAGCTAGAACTGTCTATGGCTGTCTAGTTAATCCCTTTTTTCCATGCCCCTTTCAGGAATGAGCAGGAAGTAAATACACACTGTGTTCAGACTCATAATTTATTAGAGATTAAAGATAAATTAGTATTGTCTTCCATGAATATCACACATGCCTAAAAATTATGCTTTTGAACACCCCAGGGCCAGAAGAGCTGGGCACACATTTACCATACAAGGGTCACTCATTTAGGAATAGGCTTCATAATTTAAGGAAAAAGACAAAATGTTGCCTCCCTCAGTGCATCCTATTCTTTTCAGCGGAATGTTTTCCCTCCCAGCAATTCCGCCCTGAAAGGTGGTGAGCTGACTCATACTGTCTGGCCAGACGGGGCACAATGCTATCAAGCAGTGGGTGGAGAGCAGAGAATTAAAAACTATGTGTTTTAATGGATGTTTCTCAGTATTGGTACTGTACCTGATTCAAGGAAAAATATCTGGTAAAAGACTTAACTAATAGCTAGTCTGGACCAAATGCAATTCTCAAACATTGACCTCCAATGCCAAGGGATAGAATGGTAAATCTGGACTCCATTCAAATACATAAAATATCTCCTTCCTAGTGGCTAAGCAAACAACCCTTTATATTTATACACCCACAAACACAGACAGCTGGAAGGGGTTGCTCCAGGCAAGTGAAAGACCTGGCCTGTGGTATGCAAAATCCACAGCTGAATTTTGTAACCAAGACCCTTCCTATTCTGTAATGGAAAAACCCCAGATTTAGCTCCATTAGAGGTCTTGCACTTTGTGCTGAAAGCAGCTCTTTAGCTGAGCTAGCTTATCACTGAAAAGCTAGTCATAAAACCGTATCCAGCACAATTAGAATGCAATTCACTAGAAACCACGTGTACATGCACAAAGGTATAAGCAAACACAAAATAAATGTTTGTCCTTTACATAATATTTGTCCAAGTTGTTCTTTCTCCTTCAGCATTTTGCAGAATTCTTATGTATTTTGTCTGGAGCAGCTTCATTGCTAAGAACAACTTCTAGATAAGTAGTAATAAATATCTTTGTCTATAAAAATAATGAGAAAATGTTTTTAAAAACTAAAACCTTTTTTTTTTTTTTTTTTTTTTTTTTACATTTGTCTGAAATTCAAGGGGAAAAAAAAAAAAAGCTAGAGATAAACAACAGGACAAGTTTTCAAGGAGAGATGCTTGGACACCTGCACATCAATCACACATGCCTTAGGTGTCCTCTAACCATTAGTTCATCTCTGTTCTGAGTGGAGTTATGATTTCTAGAATATGATATGGCAGCTAATGCAAAAGAAATATCTGCAAGGTGTAACTCCATCAACAAATATGAGAGCTTCATCCACATGGTAACTACTCATGGACAAATACAGACGTTAATGTAATAGCAGCTCTTTGTTTCATTTATTGCTACTACTGTATAATTTGTGAACACCAGCACTAAGGGTGAGGAAGGTGGGAGTACTTTTTGTTTATGTTTGCCTCCCATCTGGTAAATAAGTTGCATTAAGTTGTCTTAGATACTACATGGAATGTGCAACTTTGTAAAAATTATGGGAATTATCTGCTGTGGCCACACACGTAACCACAACACCAAATACAGTCTAGCCTTTTAGCTATTATTTCCCTTTTCTGTAATTGTGACTCCTACAGACAATCAGTTTAACAGGATTAAAGTTGTTTAGTCACCAGTGGAAAATATTTTCTAGTCCACATACAGCAAACACCAAGTCCTTGAGATATTTAAACCATTTTAGACATTCAATACTTCAGCAGGAGTTGAAATATTGAATCCCAAGATTTGTAAAGCCCCAAGATTTGTAAAAGAAACAAACCACCATCTTTCAGAATACAAGCCTTGACTTTTAAGAAAATGAGTGGGGGGGAGTGGGGGTGGGGGGGACAGAGGAAGAAAGAGAACTTGAAATATTCTTACTTAGCTTCAAAATAACCCAGTTAGAAGTACAAGAGCTATATGTTGTTTTCTGCTCACACATTTCCTCCCATAAGCCTTTGAGATCTATCACTTAACTAACCAGAACAGCCCTTATGAAGCAGTGGTGTGCAAAAGTGCCTCGTGAAAGACACTGCAATTTACAATCAAGCATGCTCTTGCTGGGGAATGAAGGAATGATTTCAACGGAAGATCAGCTTGGTTTGTTATGTGTTTTGGCAAGTTCTCTGCATCTGTTTTTCATCAGAGCCTTGCCACTGAGCTGTAAGGAAAAAAAAAATAAATCATGCATTGACTCCCTTTTTGCTCTGTGACATGGGGAGTCTAGTTACAGAAAGGAGAACCAGTTTTTTGGAAAGTTGGATCACTTCACCTGTGTGAGTGGGGTAAGGCTAAAGTGCAAAGCCATCCCAGACTGCACACAAAATATGTGCACAAGTAAACCTTGTAGGTCACTATGTGTACCTTCTAGGTGAACAGAAATTAAAAGGCAGTGGGGAAAGATGTCTTAGCATGAGTGACAGACAGCAGCGGTCAGGCTTAGGTAGGTGCATTTACTGTAAAGCCTCCATGATTTCCCTTGTTTTAGAGAAAATATGGAAGAAAGTACATTGAGAAAAAACTGTTGGAGACAGTGAAAAAGTCAAAGGCTAGATAGTGCCTGGGTGTGGTTATTTTTGAATTATCATAGTAGTGCCTCTTCCACTACTTTGCACTCTACAATTGTTTTTTATGACATAATAAGCCTATACAATCTGAAACTTTTCATAATTGCTTTCTGAGCTCCTTTACTCAAGAAGTCTTTCCAACAGTTCACATCACTTCTCCATCTTGCTTGTTTGTCCCAAACTTCAGTCAAAAAACAAACAAACAAAAAAACAAACAAAAACAAAAACAAAAACAAAACAAAAAACACCAAAAAACACTTGAAAACCTTCAAGAATGCAAATACATTCGTTCTATTGAGCTCAGAATCTTCATGTGGTATAGACTGTCGTTTTGGAACTGAATTGTGCAGAACCTTTCATTGTGACATTCTAATATACGGCTAATGGTCCAAAATATGATATTTAAAATGTAACTAGTGCATGATAACTTAAATAGAAATGTTTCACTGCATTCAATAACACATAATGATAACAGTGTACAAAGTACAATAATAATAATGTCCCACCAATTTCTTTTATATATATGCATAATTAAGAAATCTTGCAAAAATGTCATGGTAGTAACATTTGTACTTTTAAAAGCACATTAAAAACCCCGTTCAATGTTATGTACAGAACAAATGGGTAGTGAATGATTTATTTTTAAAATGTAGCTATTTTAAATTCCAAATTATTTTCATAAAATCATATACTAGTCAGGGTTGGAAGGGACCTCTAGAATTAATTTATATCACTGCTTGAAGCAGGTCCAGTTTGATCAGGCTGCTCAGCAATTTGTCAAGTCAAATTTTAGTTTCTCCAGGGTCAGTGACTTCACACACTCTCTTGGCTCTGTTTTAATGCCTGATCTCTCATGGTTTTTCCTAATATGTAATGGGGTTTCCCATGTTCCAGGTCATGTTCAGTGCATGTCATCCTGTTGGTGTTTACCACTGAGGAGTATTTGGGTCCATTTTCTCTGTTCCCTCACACCAGGCATTTGTAGACAGGAAAAGGTTCTCTCCATCCCCTCCTCTTTCCCAGGCTGAACTAGCCCTGTGGCTCCCACCTGCCCTGGAATGCCCTATGCTCCATACCTGATCCTCAAAGTGACCCTTCTCTGTACTTACCCAGTGAAAAAATTCTTCACTGTGAAGGTGACAAAGCACTGGACCATGTTGCCCAGACAAACTGTGGATGCTCCATGTCTGGAAGTGTTCAAGACCTGGTTGACTGGAGCTCTGAGGTACCTGGTTCAGAGGGAAGTGTCCCTGCTCATGTCAGGGGCTTGGGACCAGATGACCTTTAAGTCCCTTCCAACCCAAACCATTCTATGATTCAGGTGTGTCTGCACAGCAGTCCTTGCACATTGACTGCCCCACCCAGTCTGGTATTATTGCCATATTTCCAAGACTGGAATTCATCTCATCATCTCCATTGTCAAAAGACACATTGATCAATGCTGTGACACTTCCTCCTTGCCTGTTTCCCAGATATTTTTTCAGTTGTTGCAGGCCTGGGAATGAATAGAGTCTGTCTGCTGCTGACAAAGACCATAAGATTTCAGCCACTCCCATCCCAAGGCTCTCCAAGATACTCTGTGCTCCTCCATCTCCTCACTTCTCCCTTTGATATGTGGCTTGGGCTTTTGCCCTCTGCAGGATATCTAAAAAACCCTCATGGAGATCCTGTTCCTCCTTCCTAATGCTACACCTTCTCATCTACTCTGACACTCTTGAAATTACTTCTTCAAACATGGAATCCATGACTGAGATTCAGAAGAAACACATCTTCCTCATCGTCTTTACCACATGAACCTGAGTCAGTGAACTCAAGAAAATATTAGTACCATTTGGCAGTTTGACCTTTTCCAGGTCAAATACTTCCACGTGGCCTCAGAAGCTCATGTGTGACACACAATCCTGTGAGTGCCTTCTAAAGACCACTCTCTCTGAATCCACAGCAAGTGCTGTGTGTCACAGCAGGCATTTCAAATAAAGATTCATGTTCACATCACACATATTTCTAAAGCACTTCTGCCTTGACATTCATATGGAGAAAACAGTATTTTTCTCTCTACAAGACGCTTGAGATGATTTTTTTTTTGTTTTGCTCTCAAGAGATGCTTCAATACTATTAAGCTTCTCACCTTAGACAAAAAAAGCAATAAATGATGTGTGAAATAACCCATCATGGGCATAAACCAAATAACTTTTTTAATGGCCTTCTGAAATGAAAACACCTCCTTGCTGCAGGGGTGGCTGTAACTTACTGTTTGGCTATGTGTAATCAGAATGTGTTTGCCTGACTGAGAAACTCAAATAAAAGGGCTGCTCCTACACACCCTGGCAGACTTACTAGCAGAATTACCTGCCGTGGCTCCGCGGATGAGCCCCAGCCATTCAGACAGTAGGGTTACTCCTGAAGGTCATGCCTGCATGCAGAAATTATTCCTGCCCAGTCTGTAGCTTAGGGGCAGGGGAAAAGGTTCAAACAATCAACAAATTATTCAATGCAATAAAACCAAAGCTCACAGTTCAATCTCCTTCCTGCGCTCATTGTCTCCTCAGCCTGCTGTCAGCTGACACAGAGAAAGGAACTGTAATTCAATTTATGGGACCAAGAAATGTTTTATCAGCTAACCCAGAAAGGCATTTTAATTCTAGTGCTTATCTTTATGACAAGTATAGTGACTGACTGCAATAAATTTTAAATATTTAGATGAAGGAAGGTCCTAAGAGTGACTGCTATATTAAAGACCATGCTCTTCAGAACGTGAAAACCTGAAAGTCCAGCTATATCTCCCCTAAATTCAAACAAGATATTTTTTAAAGAACAATCCTTGTCCCTTCAGTTTCATTCAGAGTGAAGCAGAAAAGGAAAATTAGTTCGTCTGCTGTCACTGAGTACCGGTTTTCAGAACCATTGTTCACTGAGAGTTTGCAGGTCCGGGCACAGTCTTTGCTCATCCATCTCTGACCTAGAGACGAATCAAACTTCCCCATGTCTCAAGAGAAGGCTGTAAACAGTGGCTGATCATCTGTATTATCTCCTGCCAAAGTACACAGAAAAACAGAGACCAATAGTCCTGAACAGATATGCCAAAAGTCTTAACATTTCTTCTTCTGTCCCATAACAAGTAACCAAGGCAAATATCTAATCTGAACATTTCCCACTCATCTCTAGCCATCAGATGGATCTTTGCACAGCTATTTTCACCTGGATCTCTGTGCCTGTAAAGATATAAAGTTCTCCTCCCTGAATAGAGAATGTCTGACTGAGATGGCAGCTGCAATCAGGTCTGTGATGAATGAGACAAGGATGCTGCAGGCTTGGGCTGGGAGGAAAGCCTGGGGAAGAGTGATCTGAAAGGATCACAGATTTATGCAGAGAGCAATGTACTTGGCTTTGAAGAACTTGTTCACATGCTGACTATTGACTGAAGGTGTTCAAAGGCCAGAGCAGGACACAGTTACTTTCACAGTCGTTGGGTCAGGGATTATGACCTTCTCTATCCAGAAGGGTCATATGGCACTCTTTTTTTTTTCCCCTTTTGCGATAGTATTAAGAGTCAGGGTGGTAAATTTGTGTGGTTTCTGTGGGCTATGTTATAAAGGTCCAGAGTTAAAATTAATGGGCTTGAGGAGGTGATTTGAAAATGCCATGTGAACAACCTGTTAGATTTTCTTTTTTTACTCCCCACCCATAGTCACCTGCTTTTACAAACAGGCTGCCAGTGGTAACAGGCTACTTCATGTTTCAAAAGAGTATGTCAACAAAAAAAAAGAAAATCCTTCCTTGATTATTTAAGTGCAAGTTTCATTAATTAGTTTTTTCACTGCCAGAATGATATAATGACTCATCTCCTATATAATTACTCATCTCCTATGTCAGAGCCAACAACTTACTACAGTGCTGAATTTCTCCAAGCACTGACACAGGGAGAATTTGGGACACATTCAGCTAATCTCCTCCAGAAACATGGTTAAGAAAAATTTTTTAAGATTTTTATTCTGACACAAAAGGGATATTGTCACTTCCCCAGACTTGCAGGGCCAATGAAAAATAGAACCTTTCTGAAGGGGAGGGTAGGAGAAGAGGTTAAAATATTTTCTAATAACTTCAAGTGTAGTAAATCAGCTTCAGGTTGCCCTTGGTAGCCTTCTTACTGAGATAATCTTCTGCTCAAAGAAATGACCTGTACATACATTTCTGAGCAATGATTTCTGTGTTCATTTTCCCAATACTAGGTCCCAAGTAAAAAGTTTGTCCAATGACAATGAAACTGAGATTTCAATATTAAGCCAAAACCATCCCCCATTTTCATTAAATTTAGCAATTTCCCACCCCTGATATCAGGGTGTGAGAGGATGGAAGAGATAGAGTTAAAAGGCTACCTTACCTATCCTAACAAATCTCTTGAGAGATAAATAAATAGCTATATTTTATGTGCTCAATCAAGCACTTTATGAATATGAAGTGAATGAATATCAAGTGCTATATGAATATGAAACAGAAGACATAATTTTGTCTTTATGAAAGTTTGAAAAATACTAAGAAAACAAGTTGAAGACAACAGGAAAATGGCATTAAGATTAAATCAGCAATTCAAGAGCATTTCAAGTAATATAACTCAAGGAAATTTCTGCCTTACTGTAAAGAATTCCTTTGTTCTCACAAGAAGCTGAACTGTGACTGTGCTTCTAATTTTTGGGAGTCTGAACTATGCTGCAGATTTGCTTGACATTGTCTTCTGCCATCTTCCTCTGGATATCCTACCTCATGGGAAAAGGCAAGGGGCAGGTAGGGGCTGTCAGGTTTTTTCAGGCACTTGCTGATGAGTTAGATGTAGGTCTCTTTTCATCTTTCATTCAATATTGGTGAAAAACTAAGTGAAAATTCTGTGGAGGGAAAGGAGTTTTCTCCTATTCCATGCTTGCAAAAAACCAGACTTCTGAACATGGGAGATTTTGGCTCAGTAACTTCAGACATGAGACTCAAGGCTGTGTAACTGAAACCTAACCTCAAGCCAGATGCTGAGTTACCTAATGCTCCAGCTTCTGGTCCTTAGAGTGAAATTCAAAAGGTCAGCAACAGCAAAATGCCCCTGCATGTTGAAGCAGAGCGGTGAATACTGAAGGAAGGAGTTACAATAAAACCAGCTGCAGTGCAGGAAACCACCTGCAGCTTGGCAAACAGAGAAAGGTGTGACTGCAATCTCACTCCTTCCTCAGAAGCAGCCTTCAGGTTCCCAGCAGCATCTAGGCATCTCTGAAGGCACAGAGCCCAGGGCAGTTGAGACTGGTCTTCAAAAAGAACTGACACAAGCAGAAGTTACCCCCACAGTGAGCCTTCAGGCAAGGTGGTCTAGGGTTGATCCAGCTTTCCTAATGCCATGCAAACCATTTTTGGCAAAGGTTTGTGGTAAAACTAAGGCTTTACCTGAAGTATTCAGCCCTCCTCTCCCTTTCAATAGAACATTGACACAGCTACCTGCAGAAATTAACTGAAATATCCCAAAGCTATGCATTAAACAGCACCAATTGCTAGGAGATTTTTGTCTCCAGTCTCCTGCCTTGACCACTGAAACCCACAGGTTTTGTGGCACAGATTAGGTTAAAGTTAAACTGGTGCTCCAGCAGTTCAGACTAATGCTGCAGCATTACTGCCCTGCGCTTCCTTCACTTGGAGGAAGTTCTTCCCATCCTCAACAGAGACTGAATATTTAACAAGGGGGATAATGTATTTCCAAAAACAGAGGTGAACATTCATATTTTGGAGCAGCAGGACTTCCCCATACACCATTTCCAGGCCACAGAAGTGAGCATGTGATTTATGTGCAAGCAGAATCCAGGTTAGACTGGATGGCAACTACTTATGATACTACACTCAGAAAATTACAGGATATGAACTTTTGTCTATGGTGGTGGTTTGTGGGTTGTTTTTGGTTTTTTTGTTTGTTTGTTTGTTTGTTTGTTTGTTTTTTGAGTTTTGGTTTGTTTGTTTTTGGGGTTTTTTTTAAGTAGGTTTCTAGTTTTTGTTTCCTTCAACTTCTGGAAACATCAGCTTACCCTTCTTTGCCATGCTCAAATTTTTTAGGCCTGATAAAGCTGTAAAATTCTCAAATAGGTTTTTGTTTAGTCTTTGTTTTTCTAAACACTTGCTTGCTTAATGCACCCACATATTGTATTTATTACTATCTACATTTTTTGCTACCCACACTTAAAAGGATGGCGTAGGATTTTGCCAGTAATAGCAAACTTTACACGTTTTTCCCAGCATTTCTGTTGAATGTGCACAGAAGTCTGTCTGATAGATGTCCAATAAATGTTGGTGGTCTATAACCACAATTTCTCAAACAATATGAAAATAAATCTACTCTGGAATATCTTTGATGTGGTATCAAATAAAGTATTTATTCACTGGGTTGAAATAATAGGCATTTTTCAAGCTATTAGCACAAACTTTCTAAAGAGTAAACAAAGATATCTGCTACTCTGTGCAGTGGGACCACGGGGTTATTCCAAAATCTGATAATACCTTCTAAGTCTAGTCTGCAATGGTACCTCTGTTTTTGTCTCTGGGATGAAATGAATATGTTGTATGCAGGAGAAGGATTCCTATGCTCTTGCAGTTGGCACTGTGTGCATCCCCAACTTCCTGATGCTGCAGGCAACACAGGCTGGAAGTGCTCCTGCCTTTGCAGGTGAGTTTTCAGGTGTTTCACTCTGAAGTGGTAGGAAGGAGTGGCCTGTGTCTGTGTTCCAAACATCCTGCCCACTCAACAAGTGACCTTCCTGGCTATTCCCTGACAGCATTAAGTTCACCAGAAGCTGACAACAGCAGTAAGGGTAGGGTTTGCTTTCACTAAATTCATAGCTCCTTTTGAAAGCAGGCTCTTTTGGGTTTATTTGGAGGGGGTTTTTGCCTATGCCACTTTCCTTGCAAAAAAATATTTTAATACCATTGCTAAATCTGAAAAGCAAACATGCATTTTTCACACATTATTTACTCAAAACTGCTTCTCTCATGCTGAGGTTCAACAGCCTTGTAGAGAAAAGTCCCAATAAAATAAAATCTTTACTGTAGGCTTCCAAATAGCTCTTTCTCCACCTTTCAAATTCTGGTGTGTTTTTTTTTTTTTTTTCTGTGCAGAACAGTTTTATAAAATTCAGTGGGTATGAACCCCACCCAGCTTTCATTACAACTCACCTTTAAGCTCCTTTAGGGACAAAAAAGTCTCAAGCAGCCTGTATGTGGTACTGTGAAGAAAGCAAGGTACAGAGGCCAATTTCCAGAGATTTCCACATCCCTGATCCCCTTCTGATACCCACTTAGCTGCCTGGGACACACCTGTGCGTGGCTCTGCCCTGGAGCAGTAACCGTCCTGGAAAGCTGCAGGGGTGCACCTCTGCCAAGAGCCTGTTCAGACTTATCTGGAGAGTGACTGGGCAGATCGCTCAGACCTTGTGAAAGTTCAAGACTGTATGAAGGTCTGAGAGAGCTGAGTGAGCCAGGAGGTTGTATGCAGAATGGAAAAGGAGATGTTTGTTATAAAACAGCCATCGAGGAGATAACAGCACAAGCCAGCAATGCTTTTAGGGGTAATGTCATGTTCTAACCTCTTTTCCTTCCTGTTCAGATGAAGTGGTCCTCCCAGCACGCTATTAGGATGCAAGTGAAATAAAAACAGCCTGAAACCTGAAATTCTGTCCAGCTGAAGGACAGCCTTCAGCTGGGCTGGGTTGGTTTTTTAGGTGTTTTTTAGGTTTTTTTTGTTTTGTGGATTTTGTTGGGTTTTTTTCAGGAAAAGGGGAAGGGAATACTGGGAGAAGGATTTTTCTAAGAAATCCCTTTGCACGTCTTGCCACCTCAGGAAAAAGCAGCTGCCTTGCCATCTAAAGTCCAGGTGCTCCATGCTCACAGCCTGCAAGCTTTGCCAGGCCCTAAAAGAGTCTCAGTTTCTCATGCTTGGACACCAGTCCCTGAGAGCAATCCAACAGAGAAACAACACCATTACCTGCAAAGTTATAATCTATTCAAATCATGGAACAGAGACCAGTAAATTATTTGGGAAGTTTTTCACCTTTAGCTGTCTGAAAATCAGGAAATAAAGCTACAACAGCTGTTTTGGGTTCCTTTGCATTCAGAGACTGTTACTTTCAGAAAGTAACTCTTCCCATTTGTCTTGAACACTCATTTGAGGGTGATTCTAAATTTTGTTGAGACTAGAATAATGTACTTCTCAGTAACTGTCAATTCCCATGTGTAAGTCCCACACAATTTAAAATAGCTATGTAATTTAAAATAGCTATATATTTAAAATAGCATGACTCTCATAAAGCTATAATCACACAAAAATGGTGGTGTCAATTCTTGCTACTAATAAAAATACATGTGAAATATATTTTTATTTCAGAATATGAATATTTAGGCTGTAGAGCCTAGATCTCACAAGGGGTTTGCCAGACCTGTCAGCAAGGATTGGAGCTCTATGTTACTTCTGCCACTATTACACCAGTTGCTTGACTTTGGAAGTCTCTGTCCAATCCTGACATTTATGCTTCAGAGCACATTCTGGCAAAAAAAAAAAAAAGCCACAATGACAATCCCTAGTCACGAAGATTTTCCTTTCAGTAAGAGGTAAACAAGAAATCTCACCAACTACCACAACAAAAGTCAAAAGAGTGATTTGGTCAAGCCTGTCAGTACTTACATTTGGGGCACATACTATTGGGGCAATACTATTTGCTTCTTCCAAACAAACAAGTAAAGAGACATGCTGTTTAATGGCTGGAAGTTAAAACTGAACAGGATAAAGCCTACAACAATGACATATAGTTTTTTAAATGATGACTGGGATGACTGGGTACTAAGATGAGGATTGGTTGTCTGCCACTGAAAGCTTTGTGATAAACAAATTGATTTTTCCACAGACATACTGAAGCAAAACTGTGGGGTTAATACAGAAATTTCTAAGCAAGTTTGATAGTCCGTGCTGTTTGGAGATGGTGGTAGTTGCCCTCTTTTCTCCCCAGATGCACTTTGAATTAGTCTTAATCTCTCTCTGCAGGAGTTCTTCATGCATTTAAGAAGATGGAAAGTAAGAGAAAGGAATATGGGGGAGGTATTACAGAACATGTGAGACATTGATAAGGAACAATGAATGAGTAATTGTCTAATTGGTTTGCAGAAGAAAACAACAGGGTACTTGAAGCAAACCATGACAAAGAGATGCTTTACCTGTTTGATGTGACCCTGTTTGATATTTGCAATTATGGTATGGCAGTATCTAATTTTTTCCCTACTAGCAAAATCTGTAGTGAATAAGAGAACAGATGCTCAGAAACAACAACAAAAATTTAGTTGGCATCTCAAGGGCTATAGCAGACAGCACTAAAAGATAAGCAAGAAACCTTTCTAGACTTCAAACCACAGGGGAGATACAAAAATTTACTTTTTAGCCATTTTCTCTGAACTTCTGGTTTTCCTATCATCAAAGGAGTTGAGAACTAGATCCAGACTGTCCAAAAGAGGAGAATGCCAGGTGCATTGTTCCCACCATTATATTTCATATTGAAAGAGGGCTGTGGTGCTCCAGGTGTGAGCATGACAACATGGATCATCAGACAAAAAAAAAATATTCTTGTCCCAATCCAGAGAGAGCACAGCTGGTAAAGGCTCATCAAGCAACACACATTTATTTGGATTAGAAAATCTGCAAGTGGCAGTAACTGAGGTTGCAGCCAAGAAAAACAGGTGAAAGTTTATTAGTGGACTCTTTGCAGGGTTTTCAAAATTCCCTGATAAAGGGAGAGGCTTAGTTATAATGAGTCTGCTGGCAGGAACAGCACATATTTCGTCCATCCAAGTGATTGGAGGATCAGGCTCGCATGATCTCTTGTGTGCTGACTCACCAGAGGGCAGCAGCTTTCCAGATGTGACATTAGCCCATAAAAATGCAAGACGTTCCTCTTGCTGTCCCAGCCAGACCACCCCTGTTTGTACTGTACTCTGATGTCAGCAAACCCATTTTTTGCATGCTTCACTGGAAAGCTGAATATCACAACGTTTTGGGGTAATGGCAGGGTGAGTCATGTACCTGATGACTTGTTAATCCACAGTTTTGAAAACAGCAGTTCAAAAACAATCTCATGTGGTTAATTCACACTAGGATAATCTGATGCCTCATACAGACAGACTTTAAGGTTACTCCATGGTAAATTGAAAACATTTTTTGAGAGATTTTTTACTTCAGCAGTTAGATATATTGCCAGCAGGATACTAGTTCTTCTCCATAGTTTGCTACTCTAAACTAAAGGATGGAGAAAATTACATTTATCCCCTATTAAGACAGGCATTTATCCCCTATTAAGACAGGCTCCTTTATCTTTCAGGAGCATCTCCTGGCAAGGAGAAAGTCTGACCTCTGTGTACCTCCAGTGATGATTGTGTCTGCAGCTACCCTTCATTACTAGCTTCACTCTGCTAACTGTACCCTCATTTCCCCAGTAAAAATCCTGTTTCTGTCCTGGTGGGGAGGTTGGAAGACTTTGTGGGAGGCACTGTGTTACATGTGCCATGTGGCAACACAAAGCACAAGAAGCAGGAAAGGCTTGCAGCATTTGCATTTCTGTTGTTGTTGTCTGACTTCTGGGTGGCCAGCTGTAATTCCAATGGCTCAGAACTTCCAGCACAGGCTTAGTGCTGTAACTCATTAATAAGATGGAGATAAGTTAACTGCCAGCATTGAAGAGTCCATTTCCATCTCAGCTCAGTGGGAATGGCACCACACCTGGGTCTACAACTTTCCACCAGCAATGCAGAGAAAATATTTTTAACATCTGTCTCAAGGGGAGTTCACTGAGAGAGTGCACAGGACATACATCCCCAGGGTGTCCACTAAAATTTTTCAGAAATGTGAGATGCAATATAGTTAGAGAAAAACAAAACACAGTGGTAGTTGTTTTAAATACCTCTGTCTAGTCCAGTACTGCTGGGAAGGTGAGAGGAATTGAACAAATACTATGGGAATGCAAACTGCTATCAAAAAATCCCTGACAAGAGACTGAGAATTTGTCGAGTACCAGGGAAGCATGCCATACATGCACAGGAGCAAAATAGTTTCATATTGACATGTTCAAAGCATAAACTCCTCTCCCTGTACCCTTTGCACTTGAGACTTAACTTCTCAAAGATCTCTAAGTGTTTGGTGTGGAAGCACTGACTCAGAACAGAAATTGTGATTGCTGTATAACAGAGGGGACTTCCACTGTTCACTAACAGATTTAGAGTTCAATTACTTGGTTCTTAAACATGTATTTTGGGTGCTACTGGAGCTGGAGTAGCAATCCCAGGTAAGATCGTAAGCAGACACTGTACACATGCACACTGTCAAGACAGGCCAAGCCTAAGTCATTAATTTTCTAAATAGGCTGGAGGAAGGATAGGAAAGGAGGGGCAGGTAGAGGTGAAAATGATTAATCAAGTTTCTACTGCAGCAGATACAAAGCAGGTTACAGTATCCCCATGTCCATCTTGTATCTCTACCATTGTTTTTGTGGTTGATGCTCACCAGCTTTTGCCTCCCCACAGATTCAATGTCCAGAGCTGGGGAGGTTTTTTCTGGAGCAACATGAAAGGTGATAGAACAGAGAGAGAAACACTGGTGGGCAAGGGATGGAGCTTCCCCAGCATGTCTGGTACCACACCAGAGGGGAAAGGGTTCCTCCTTACCATAAGCCCTCTCCATCTTCTTCACAGGTGGAAATTAAGCCTTCAAGAGCAAGGGCTAGAATCCTACTTATAGAAATACTGGTATCCAGTGAACAATGCATGTGCCTTGTACAGTTCATTGGGGCAGATACATATTTCTTTAGTTGCTATGTCAAATCACCTCTCAGAATTTTGGCCTTTTTTTCTCTTCAGTTGAGATCTCATTTGGCTCAAGTCTTTGTAAAATACCTTAATTAAATTAGTAGAATAATTTCCTCTCTCTGTTTTTCTAAGTTTATGTACAAGGAGAGTTTTTTTTTTTTTTTAATTTTGGGAGGCAGGGATAATAAGGATAGCAAAGATTATTTCTTTGGATTTATGAAAAGAGTACACATCTAACATATACCAGATTGTATGGAAACACATTTTTGCCTGAAGTTTTGATATTTTTTTTCCAAAATTTTGATTTTTTTTTCCCAAAAGATCCTTGACAAGGTGTTAATAATCATGTAGTCAAACAATCATTTAACAGCCTTAAACTGTGTAGATTTTCTGGCAGCTATAACAAAGTTCATCTTCCCAGCAGTCCCTCTCAAGCATTAGAATACTCACTCTCAGGAAGGCTGGCATGGATGTTTTAACAAAATTTAGATATAACAAGGCTGAGAGGGAGCAAACAGGAAGGAAGCACTTGAGTTACTTATACAAGCTGCAGCCCTGCAAATTAATTCTTGGTGCGGGAGCAAGATGCTCCTGCAGGGCTTACAGCAACCAGAGGGCACCCTGGAGCACCAGCAGGACCATAGCCAGAGGAGAGGGCAGGTACAAGGTAGAACATGGAAACAAAGAACAGCTGCTGCAAGCTGCTGCCACCCGTTTGGAGGGCAGCACTTTACTTTCCCCGACTCTTATTTTGGAATGTGATTCCTCTCTGTGGTGGGGTAACAGCACTGCAGGATTTCACTTTGTGGAGCATCAAACAGCCCCACTCCACAAGCTCACCCCAATGATGATTTCATTGCTTCCTGCTGTGGCTGCTGGGTGACTTTGAGGAAGGCGTATCCTCGCTGAACATGTCTGGCCTTCCGAAAAATAGGAAGAATTTTGAAACTCCCATGACCCTACAACCACAGTTCCTTTAAGAGATTATAGTCTTATCAGCAATTACTAAAACTGAGCACTTGCAAACCTGCAAGTGTGTTTTTGTTACCAGGCTTAAAACTGCAGTCCCTGGATCCACCAGGTGTTCAGGCCCACTGGTGATCCCCCAGATTTCCTCGGAGACCATCCTCCTTCTCCCAGGATGCCTCCAGTTCCCCCATTCTTGCTCTCCCTCCCCCCTCCAACACTGAAGCAGCATCCCACATCTCTGCCAGCTGAGAACAGCTTGTGCTCCCCAGTGGCTTTGCTGCCACTTGCACCCTTCTCATGCCAGATATGTCATAGCACTGGCCACTTCACTTTCCAGTTTCCTGACATAAGACCGATAAAGAATGTAAGCAGCTATGAAAATCATCAGAGGGAAATTACTTTGCCAATTTTTTTGCTATCATTTGCATGGCAGCTCGTTATTAAAGCTTGGAAGTAAATATCTTTTGCACCCTAGCAAAAAAAAAAAAAATATCTATGCAACCACATTAATTTAAAAAATTGTATAACAAGAAGATCTAAGCTTCAAGGAGACCTTTTGCAGAAGTAACTTTCATTATGTAGGGTTAAGTTTGTATGACTAATACTGTATTTTAGAGACTTGATATCTTCCTAGGGGAAAAAATGTAATTCAGATCATGTAGCATAAGAGTAGTTAGCAGCTGCTGGTGATGAACAAAATATAGCTGCAAGTGTTTACTTTTTAATAGATAAGCAAGAACCTTGTATCTTCCTGGAGCCCAGCTGGAACTCAGATATTGTTTGACTTTTTCTCTCCTACAACACACATTTGAGCTTGTAATGCTTTTGAAATCTAGAGCAAATAAAATACCACAAGTTAAAAATTACATGAGTCAAATATACCATGACTCCAAAAGAGTGGCTCAAATTTACATCTGTAATAAAATATTTTAATGAGGAATTAAGTGTAAATGGTGTTTACCACAGCTCATTTTCCTAGTAATACACCTGCCATTTCTATGAAGATTTCTGAAGATAACACTACTCCTATTCTTTCCTGTACCTTCTTTTTTTTGGTGGATGATTGGGATTTTCCCACTGGAGAAGCCCAGAGCCTTTGACATCTGTTCATTATTTACCCAGTACAGCGCACTTGGCAAGCACAGCCAGTTCTGCTCATTTAATCACAAAGTAAACCAAGGCACACCGAGCCAGAGCCTCACTGCCAGTGCTAATGGCTTACATGGCACCATGATAGTTTACACCAGGTAATGACTTATCCAAGGATGTTAGACTGGTTGCCAGGGCTATGAAATAAGCCAGGACAGTCAATAGTAGAGAAAGTAGAGGGGACATAGGAGCTCTGGTCACCTGTGCTGATAGTACAGCACCTGCAGATTGGACCCGTGACTGTCCTGGAAAAAAATTATGTAGGAAGGAAGTTCATTGTCAGGAGTCACAAGACTTTTTCTTATATGAAAATGTAAAAAAAATAGCCCACTGGTCCACATAAGCACATGTGTTTGAGACACATTTAATAAAAATGTAACAAAAATTCAAATACAAAAATGCAATATTTATTTTCAAAGTCATAATCACTCATGACCTCTAAACTGAGATTTCTGTGAGCAACCAAGAAACTATGACACTTGAGTTCAAGGATTTCAACTTTCAAAATTTTTGATACCTAAATGTAGATGCCTGAACACACACCTCATTTAAAAAATGCCAAAATTATCAGTTACCTCATTAGAGTAAGCATTTCACACAAAATAATATAAGAATCCCTGCAAGTAAAAGCTGAGGACAAGTATCTTGAAAATGAACTTTTGTCTGCTTTTTTAGCTTGTGTATGAGAAGTAGCTACTTTTTAAGATTAACATATCCTACAGAGTGCTATTTTTGATCTCTATAGCTTTGGCAGTGTCACACTAAGACAGTCCGATAAATGTCCTTGTTAAAAAAATAAGTCCTGCTTATATTAAAATTTGGCCTAAGCATGCCTTTAGAAACAACAGTATTGATGACACAAATAGTCTGAAATAATACCTATTAAAAAGAATCTTTGGTTATTTTATTTCACACAGGTTGATGTCACCATATCTTCTCTACTCTTCTATATTTGGGAGGATATTTTTTCTATTTCAACATTATTCTTCCCTCTCTGTCCTCAGAAATATATTTTAAGATAGTGTGGCATGAATTCTATAATCACAAATCATTTTCCTGGCCCAAAATTTTATTTTCATTTCCATATCAAATCTAGTGCAATTATCTTTACTTAAGGAATTTTTTCAAAGCTTTAACATGGCACAGCAACTTTATTTATTTAGAACTTTCTTGAGTGTTCATAATTGTAGTGGGTAACTGCCAAAATGAAAAGGACGTGACAAACAGTAGTTTTCAGGATCTTATCTTTTAGTTATAGAGCTCTGAATAAATTCTAATAAGAACTGATGTAGTTCTATGAAAACTAGTGTCTTCAGAGAACAGTATGTGTACCTGTGAAAGCAGTGAAAAGATGCAGTAATGTTCTGTAGTATGGCTCACTCCAGAAATTTTGAGGTTTAACTGCCTTTTTTTTTCTTAAGCAAAAGAGTATTTTCAATTACATTGATTCAGACCTCACAAACTTTGAGACTCTGTAGTCCATCAAAATATGCTTTGTTTATTTTAACGGATAAACAAATGCAAACTCCACCCTGGCCATGGAGCCAACTGAGAGAGGGTGTAAGTCAGTGGACTTGCATTCCTTCTGGAAAAAGATTTCTGAGTAGTTTGGACTTCATATTTATCTCAGAATGCCCATACAATTTCTGCTGCAGTGAGACATAAATTGTGTAATATGTAAGACTGTAGAGATTATGCATGTTTTGTTTTCTTCTCCCTCACTTAAAAATTGTAGGGAGAAGACTATTGGAAAGGTAAAATTTTTATAATAAAAAGCTGGCTTCCTATTACAGGCAGGTTCTGGGGCTTATGAAAGAGCGGAGGCTCTCACATCTGCAAATGCTTTCCTGGGGAGGTTTGCCTCAAACACACACAGGTAGAGGGAACTTAACTTAACTGGCTTTAACTCAGCCACCTAAACTAATATTACAAAAAAAATAGCACTAATCATTCAGAAACCCAGGGTAGAATAGCTATGGGTTTATGGTTATTTCTCTTTTAAAAATCAAGGACTCCGGTAAGTGTAAAAATGATTTCTTTCCTGGCATTGACAGAACCTAGATCTCTTCTGGGTTTTACAGGCCCCTTCTTTGGGAGACTCGGTGCCTACTGAGCTGTTCTTCATAAAGACTTTTGAATTTAAATCATTATAACAAGACATTTTTAATGTTTGTACTCTAATGACGCCAGATCTGGCAAGAATGAAAGGGTCAGAATCCCCAAGAGCAAATTTTAACCTCAAAAGCTTTCAGCTAAAACTATTTTACTTCATCTGTGCCCTTCTGTCTGGATTCTTCCTTGGCTAGACAGAGGTCTCCACAGCCACCAAAATTTTCATGGCATGTTACACTGTTGGTACTTGGTGTGAATGGCCTCTCTTTTCCAAAATCAGAACCAGGTAACTTCTGATGGGGCAACTAAAAGAAAGTGCTATGCCAAGGACTGCCAAGACACGCTGTTTTGTCCCTGCATGTGAAGACCGTGTTTTGGGGAGCATGCACTTGAACCACTGCATGTTTGGTTTGTTTCTTTCTTGGTTTTTGTATGGCTTGATTTTTGGCAAGGAGGGAAGAAGCCAGCCATGGAAGTGATTTTCTGGGAGGAGCTGCTAAAAGCTTTCTCTGTGCTTGGCAAAACCAATCACTGGCTGGCTCTGAGAACAGGCACATTGCTAAGTCAATTAGAAAAGCCCCTATGATGACATATTTAAGAAAGGGAAAAGTCGTGGAAAGCTCTCTTTTTAACTTGCTTCTGAGGAGCAGGGAGGAGACTGCTGAGCCTCTCCTAGGTGAGGCCAGGGCCCCTTTCCAGTGAAGCAGCTGGGCTCCATCCAGTGAGGCCAGGGCCTATTCCTAATGGGCCCAGGGCCCCTTTCCAGTGAGGCAGCTGGGCTCCATTCCCAGAGAGGCCAGGGCCCGTTCCCAGTGGGGCCAGGGCCCCTTTCCAGTGGGGTGGCCAGGCCCCCTCCCAGCAGGGCCAGGGCCCTTTCTGGTGCAGCTGCTGAGATCATGCTGCGGGGAGGCCATCCTGGCACTACAAACAACCATGTGGGCCTTGCTGGCCGGCCACCATGGCTCCAGCTCCATTTAGCACGTTTTCCTGCAAGGTGCCAAAAAGGAGAAGTTGTTGCCACCTTTCTGCCCTTTTGTTTGCAGTGTAGCAGGCCAGAAGTGGCCATGTGGCTGCTGCCATCTTGGCACGGCCAGCAATGGACTTTGCCTGCCTGGCCATGTCTAGCATGCCACACTGCAAACAGAAGGGCAGAAGCAGTGGCAGCAGCTTCTTCTTTTTGGCACCTGCGCAAAGACAGGCACTAAGTGGAGCCAGTGCCATGGTGGCCAGCACGGCCCGCATGGTGCAGGTGGAGACCCCATGATCAGCAGCGAGAGGCATGGCAAGCAATTCTCTTGTCTTACCCTAGGCTGTCACTGTGCTCCTCCATGGCAGACTCTCTCTTTCAGAAAATCTAGGTTTGACTCATAAAAACCAAGACTTCTTCAAAGCCTGAAAATGCTTTTTCCCTGTTCTGGCAGATGAGACTAATGTGTGTGTGTGTTTGTCTGCACAATTTCTAGTCTTTGGACTTAGAAATTTAGAATAGAAACTTTTGGTGGTTTGTATTTCCAACCACTATATATATATAAAAGAATATAAGAATATCTAAGAAAAAAGGCCACTCCTTACACCACAAAGAGACAGGTAATCAGAGGAGACAGAGGAATCCACTTCAGAAGGAGAAGAAATTTCTCCAACAAATGTGACATGAGTGCAGTCCTAACAGAATAGGAAGCTCTGCCTTTAAGCCATACCCTTACTGGTTCATAGAAACCTCTCCAAGAATCAATTTTATGCAGTTGATGTTTTAGTGTCTTAGATTAACACACTATTTTCCTTCCCATTGCTTGACATTTCATCTCACAGCAAGCTTTAAGAGATGCTGTCCCTGGTCACCAATTGGGAAAGAGCCAGGAACTCTCATAATCCTGGACATGTACATGCATCCAGCTGTGGCAGGCAAACATCTTCCAGTTTTTCATGCTACCAACTAGAAATAATACCTGCAAACTGTAAGTGATACAAGGCTCATTCTGAGCCACTGAGCTCCACATCTTGTGTTAAAGATTGCAGGCACTTCACATGGTGCTCTTCACAGTGCAATCTCACAGCTGTCTTTCCATTTCAGACCTCTCTATTCCTGCTCTGAAAGAGCATTACTAGTCTGTCAGTATCCTATTCTGTCATTACATTGAAAACTGTTTTGTTTAGTTTGGACCATACCAAGGCCTTTCTGAGAAAACCCAAAAGCTTTTGCATTTAAATGATCTACTTCTTAGTGTTCAAGTTTCTTCTATTCTGTTTCCTTTGTTTGTGTTCAAATATTCTTCTAGTAAATACTTTGTTTTTCAAATGGACCCAATACGAAGAATTTGAGACAGGCAGATGGAAATACCTTCACAAAATTACCAAGAAATGTAGTAATACTGTGAATGAGTTCCAGGAATTACTGAAAGTCACTTGGTATTAATTGCTTAGTAATACAGTGCTTGAGGTTTCCTGTCACTAGTTCAGTTTGCCAAATCTTAAAAAAATTAATTTCAGTTTCACATGCTTGCAAAAGCCTGTTTCTACCTGATCATTTTGCAAAAAATAACTGACCTCGTATTCAAGAAGACTGGAGGGCTTTCCTTAATTCACTTGGTGACCAAACTTTTGTAAGAACCAACCATGAGAGCAAGAACAACAAGGATAACACAGAGTTAAAATGTACTAGGCATCATTCTTCCATGATATCAGACAAATAATTCTATTGCTATAGCCCAATAACTCAAGCATAGCAGTTCTTGTTCATTTCAACTTGCAGCTGCTAGTTCATGTTGGATAGACAGCTCCTCAACCCCACAAGATGTGTTTCTCCACATCCCCCTCTAACTTTGAGGCTGTCTGCTGAAACCACAGTATGGCCTTCAGGAGAAGAGGGAATGCGCTGACTTCCTCAGCAGGAACACACAAGCACTCTTGTTCCTGAAGGAAGCACAGCAGAGTGTCTGAAGACGCCCTGCCTACATGGCTGAGGACCATGAAATCCACCAGGGACTTGGGAAGACTCCAGCCTAACCTCTGCCCTGAGCAGACTCAGCCATGGGGTCAGACCAGGTATCTCAGGGCTTTTTATACCATTGGGCTGACAAAATTCCAGGGATGCAGATGGCACCGCCTCTCTTGGCCGCTCCAGCATTGTGGGCTGTCTTTATGGGGAAAAGCCTTTTCTTTCTCATCAGACTGAGCATCTCCTGTTGCACTCTATGACCATTGCCTTTCACTCCCCTGCTCTTTGTTACTCTGAGGAGCAGCTTCTCAGTAACTTCCTCACTGGTATTGTCAGAAAGGCACAGTAAGAACAGACTGCTCCATGGCACACCCAAACATTGTGCCCCCAACACTGGCAATGCCCACAGTGGTGTCAGGCTGTTGACAGGGACCAGTAACACCTGCTGCTGACAACAAGATGAAGTAACAAATCAGTTCTGGGATCCTTGAAGGGAGTCTGCTTGCAAATCACAGGAGATGGAGCTGAGTGCATACGGTATAGCACAAGCCAGAACAGCACCTTGGACTTTTTGGTTGGACCAGAGTTGAAAGTTCCTTCCAACTGCCACAGTTTATTACAGATCATTTCAGACCACATGGTAGAGAAGTACTGAAAAGTAAATCATTCATACACTAGATGATTGTAGCCTGGTGGGCAAAGAATGAACTCTGAAGCTTATTTTGTAAGAGAAGGTGCACAGTGAACAGAATCAAAAGAGCAGACTGTGTTTGATTAGTTCTCTTGTGAAGTTTCTAGTGCAGTCTACTTGCAGACCCAAACTCTGTGACACAGGATCTCTTACTAGGTTCCTCAAATGTTTTCTGAAACAGCTTCCAGTATGTTCAGTGTAACAGGAAAATCATTGTTACTGTTATTCACAGTGCCCATCTCTGCTTCTGTCTCCTCCAACAAGCCTAATATTCATGACTTTTCCAAGCTTGGGAGAAAATAATTTTTGTCAAAGGAAGGCAATCTTGTCAAGGAAGCAAATGCCACTGGTATCCTTATCCAGGGAACTGTCTCAGCAAATCCTCAGTTTAGTCCAAACTGAGAGTTTGTGAAGTCCCAGATGAAAGCTTTTTTAGAGAACAAAAGCAGGTGTACTGACCAAAAGGAGAAAAAAATGCAGCAACCTTTACACATTTACAACAAAACAGTGAGCAGGGTATGTATGTCTCTGTATGTATCTGTATGTATAATTTTTTTCTGTCCCAGGGGAAACACCTAACACCAACAAACCTCCCTGCTTCATGTGCTGCCACTTTGAGGCTTGTCTGGTCACAGAAATGGCCCAATGTCTCAAACCCATGCAGATCTGGTACTTCTGGAAAATTATGTGCACTAGTCTTAGCATGTTTCCTTGGAGGGAGAGAAGTTAGGTGATGTACTCTTCCTTGAACACCTATATTTTAAAGGACTAATATTTTTTTTATGTTGAAACTCATGTCTTTATACCAGCCCAGCACTCTGATCACCCATCTGCGTGGGTAATGTCAACACTGACACAAAGTGGTGTGGCCACCAGCCCTGAGTCAGCACCCTACATCCTTCAAGGATGTTTTACAACTCAGGTCTGTTGGGAGGAAGGCGAGCATGCTAGTACCCTCTCAACAAAGGCAGAAGAAACAAGATAATACAGTGAGAAGTAGTGCAAAGGAGGGACCAGAACCAGAAATGCTCCAATTCTACTACTCTGAGGTAAAATTGTGTGTGCTGGGGAAATCCAAAACATGGACAGCAGCCCACAGCTCAGACAATATGGCTTCTGGAGACAGGAGGCTGGGACAGCTTTTTATTTTACAGTCCCAAGGAACAGGCAGCAGGTGGGAATTTTGAGAGTTTTCTGAAATTGGCAGAGATGTGGACGTGATTTACATGCTTGTATAAATGGCGTATGTGTAAAACAGAAAGAATAGCCTTGCTGCCCTCATTGTGTATGCTCCCACCACAGATTCCAGCTCCTACTTCTCATGCCCTCCCTTTCCACCCATATCTCTCCTCTTCTGCCTAAACAGTTACTCGAAACAATATCTGTGTTTGCTTAGCTCCTCAAATAAGGTGGTGCAAATCCATAATTTCTCCCAGGACTGACCTCGAGCCAGGGAGGCTGGGTACACCAACCCTTGTATGACAAACACATCACAAGGAATAGCAGCCTGATGGATGATAAAGTGGTTCAGCTGAAAAGCAATGATTTTTTTTTTAGAGTTGTCTACCAAGAGCAGTGTGGACATTGTACTGGCCTGTGCTTAGAAAGAGCATCTACATAAGGACTTCCTGAGGAAGGGGTAGTGGTACTGCAGGTTTGTCCCACATTGATAGTGCTGTGTGTGAGGCACAGGTCAGAAAAAAAGAGGAATAACTGCACTGTAAAAGAGAATGTCTGGTCATCTGGTTGTGGTCTTTTTGTGTGATAGCTTCACTGAGACTTCGATGACTAAAACAGTCCATGAGTTCTCCCATTCAATGTTTTAAAGAGCAAATCCCTTTAAATCTGTCCACCTCTGCAACTTCCACTTTCACACTTTGCTGTGCAAATATGCAGAGCAAGGTATATATGAAACATACATATCTCTTTTATGCATTTTTAAAGTATCTTTTATCAGGCAAAAGTTTTAATTTTGCAAAGATCACTAGAAGCTTCTTAACTCCTAAAATGGAAACAAATATGTAAACTGATTCAGTGGTGGACATACACAGAAAGCAAATAAATGAGAAATGTGTCATCTGGTTTTCTCCCAGAACAAAGACAAATGAAAAGACTACCTCACAGTTTATTCTCAGAAGAGTCTTCTCATCAGGTAACACAAGCCAACACTGAATGTTTACAGTACCCATGAATCCTTGCTTGTGTTTCCATTAAACTCTGTAGCTTTATTCAAGTCATTTAGGGAAGAATATTTTTAGGGAAAACACGAACAAGTGCATTTCCTCCTTTTTGATACTCTGTAGTCAGCAAAGCTTTTGGACCCAAATTTCTAAAACAGGACAAACACAAATCAGTTTAGCTAAAACAAACACAGACTTCAGGAACTCGTCATAAGACTCAGAAGCAGCGTAAGTATGGAGAAAGAGAAAGTTAACTCTTTTGTGGTAGACATATTTAATCACACATATTCAGGAACATGACATGAATTCCCTCACACAGTCTTACTACACCTGTGCTGTGGCACTGGAGAAGTGATGAAGTTGTATTTTTATTGGAGGGATGCAAACTGTGGATGTTTGCATCAGTTAAAAAACACAGCTTAAATAAAAATATTAGTCAGTATTTAATACTGAAATGCTAATTTCACAGCAGCAAGGAGAGCAGAAAAATAGAGATGCAAACCAATGTTTTCCAGTTTATCACTCTTTTCCTGGAGAAGCAAAATACAGAACAGTATCAGAAGTGAGAATAAGAGCACAGGTTGGGACAGCATCAAGATTCTCCATGTCCTGAACAAAGCAGAGATAATATCTCCTTTCAAAAGGAGATATTTAAGGAAAACAAATATCTATTTCAAGATTCAGTTAAAATCAGGTGAAGTAAGAAGAGTTGAGCAGTGTTTTTTCACACTTCTGTTCAGTATTTGGACAGAGAAGGAAGAGAGGCAGAGCCTAAAAGGTACCTCTTAATGCTGCTCCTCTGTCTAGCTCCAGGAGAAATCTGTGGCTGTGAGCTGTGAAGAGATGCACTTTTCCAGTTGTTTGGAAGCTTTTAGAGTCTTCTACCTCCTGAAACTGCCTCCTCTGCAGATATTTCCTAGAGGTGCCTCACCAGGTCACTGGCTTTGGTGAACTGCCTATCTGGCATCTGACCATGTAAAGTCTTCATCAGGGGTTTAGGTGGCTCTAGGATCCAGTAATGACTGAACATTACTCTAACACCACTGGCCCAGCAATAAGTGGTGATGACTAGGCTTTCTTCTGTGAAACAATTGGTTTTTCTTTTGTAAACATGGGAGGAAGATCTGAAAGGATGAAGTCTTACCAGTCTCAGCTGCCCTGTATCTGATGGTATTTCAAGCTTACCAGATCTTTGAGGTAAACTTGCTGAGACATTTTTCTTCCAATTAGCTCACCATTAGACTACCCTTTAGAACTTTATTGATGTATCCTGCTCCCTTCAGGATCAAGGTTCCCTGCTCATTCCTTTGGGTCTAGACAGGTATCAGGGCACCTCTCAGGGTCTGGGCCCATATTTCCTTGAGCATATTCAGTTGCTTTTGAAGCAAGGAATATTCTTTTTTCCTCTCCAGAGGTGTTCACCCAACACAATTCTTATAAAGGAGGTTAGCACAGCAGCTGAAAGTGAAAAATAATAAATTGACATTATTCAACAACCCATCAGGTTCACCACTGGAAAAAATTCACAGAAATGTCCCCTACACAGTTCTAAAAGCAGTAAAGCTGGGTTTGGCAAGTCAGATATATTTTACATGGTTGACCTGCTTATATATCTGTTTCTTTAATTTTAGTATCAGTCTTGTATCAGCTTCTATTTTTTTTCAGGTGCACATCTTAATCATTTTGCCCCTGAGGCAAATTATGACTGCATTAACACGTGTGCAACCCACAACTCAAGTTAGATAACATTGCAAACAAAACCCTGATAGAGGAAAGACCTTCTACCTTGAATACATGTAAAATGTAACTCTCACCATTTTGCTTCTAAAATGTAAAAGAAAATTTTTGGACTTGGGTCTATTCCCAGGTAATTTGTAGTGCTGTTTCAAGTTCTGCATCCTGTTACTCCAACTCAAGGCTTCATCAAGTTTTTAAATGGGTGTTAGTAAGGGAATTAGACATGAGACCAGACATGAGAACCAGACAGAGCTTACAGCTCTAGGACCCCCTAAGTAAGGAAGGTCATCAGCCTAAATGGGGCAAGTCTAGAAGACATCACCAAGCTGACCAGAGGAATGGAGCACCTCTCCCACTAGGAAAGGCTGAAAAAACTGAGATTGTTCTGTCTGGAGAGGAGAAGGTTCCAGGGAGACCTTATAACACCCTCCACTAACTAAAGGGGGCTACTGGTAAGCTGAAGAGGGATTATTTTACAACGGCATGTGATGACAGGACAAGGAGGAATGGCTTTAAACTAAAAGAGAGTATATTTAGATTAGCTATTGGGAAGAAATTCTTTACTGTGAGAGTAGTGAGATACTGGCACAGGTATCTACAGAGAAATTGTAGATCCCTCCTCCCTGAAACTGTTCAAGGCCAGTTTGGATGCAGTTTCAAGCAACCTGGTCTAGTGGAAGGTGTCCCTTCCTCTGACTAGAGAAGAAGCTACAAAGCCTTAAAAGTCTCTTCCAACCCAAACCATACTATGGTTCTGTGATTCCATGAAACCTGATTTGTCTCGGATTTATATGGCTATGCCTCAACATATGCCTCAAAATTTTTGGATCTCAGCCGCGTCTTCTAGCCAATATGAGTAGGAGAAACTCAGCATGTGACATGCTAATTGTTTCAGGTATGATGACAGATTGCAATGAAGCTGGGATACCAGGTAAGAAGGAGAAGGAATTCATGGTGCTGTAAAACTCTGTGGAGATAAAAAAGGGTCACAGGTACATCTACATGGCAGCTGAAAAAGAAAAGCAAGATTTGCTCTTCACACTGGTACATACTAATCCATGGTAACTTCTGCTGAGATTTATTCAGTTGCTGAGCCTCTCCAGAAACATCACCTGACAGGTACCTCCCTTCCTTTCTTTCATGTTTGCCTCATGACATACGTGAAGCACTGACAACAGATTCTTTCTACATCACCTGTTAATCAACACTGCAGCCTGGCTCACATGCACAACCCCTTCTCTGACAGAAGAGCAGAATAAAAACTCTTCCTGCTGAACCCACGGGTAGAAAGAGCTTGCAATACCCAAACTTTCAAGTACTTTTATGACTATCATTTTCAAAAATTTGCAGGGGAAAAGGTTAAGAACACACACCCTTAACCCTGTGTCTGTTGTGGCTGTAACAATGTAGTCAGTCCCTCTGAAGGCCATTTAGCATGCCACCACTGCCAAGGCAAACCAGTGCACCTATGAGCATGGCAGTAAAACTGCCCAGGTGCTGCCGTTTGCAGGAAGCGTGGTGATTGATGGCTGAGAGCCCATCATATGAACACCTGATCTCGTGCCCAGATCTTCTGAGAGAAACATCTGGAGTTCTGTAACCTAAGAGACTATTTCTTACTCTGTAGTAAGAATTTTGTAATTCTTTCAGAAGGGATTGCATGAGGAATTATAACCCAGTTATGGTACGAAACAAACCATAGTACAAATAAATCGGTGAAGCTCTGGAAAAAATCTGGTCAGAAACGGCTAAATTGTTGGTTACTTCTCCAATGGTGTTTGGAGACTCCCCAATAGATGAGAAAATTAGGGACGGTTGTGATTTCCTCATGGAAATTTACGGAAAAAAATTCTTGAAATAAGACTCCATCTCTTCCCAGAATCATGTCTTTCAACATAACAAAAGAGAGAGCAAAGACACTTACAAACTCCTTGCTAATCCTTCCAACTCCTCTGAAAGGAGAATAAGTATATGCAACTAACAAAATTAATTTAAATTCAGGAGTTTGTTTAATGCTACAGAATAAAGAATAGGCTCAAGTTGAAACTCAAATGCCAACACTTATCTAACTATTTTGTCTTTTTACCTGACATGTAGGGTTAAACAGTGTTTATTTATTTCATAGGAATTGTCTTTCACAATATCTCTATTGCTTGAACATTGTAAGCATGGAGTATATGTCTACAAACTTACTCAGGAAAAAAACATTGCAAAATTAAAGGATGAATGTAAAATATCAGGGTTTTTCTATCTTCTAATAAGCTAAAAAAAGTCTCTGATTGGTTTTTAGTCTCTCTGTTTCTGCTGTACTAGGAAACCTTACTATTAGTTCTTGTAATTATAAGCATTTATACTTCAGAATTTCTACTAATCCTAATTTCAGTTTATACTTTGTTGATTTTATGTTTCTTTCTATTGTCCTAATTGGCATTAATTTTTTTTCCTGGAAGAGAATTCTTTAGTCTGTCAGGATATATAAGAAGCTACTTCAACTCAAGCTGGCCCCTGCTTATCCTCATGTTGTTCATACCCCTCCTAGAGGGCATCAGTGTCTTTTTATTGTTGAATACCTCACTGTTTCAGCTTACAAATCATAGACACATAAACATCCTTGAACATGTAAAAAAATTCCATTATTTTCCCCACAAAGCGGAGACAGAGTTAGAAGTTAAACAGCCTGAAACATTTTAATCTCTCCCAGTGATGCTGCTCCACTTTTTGAAAACAGGAACCTGTCTCCTTTTCTGATGGTGCCTTTCCTTTCATACCAGAGGTACTGTCATTGGACCTAGGGACTTGGAGATAGGAACAGCTAGGAAAGTTAAGGACCTCCAAGGTCTTTAACCTCTAAGTCTAAAAAGTGTGTAAGCAAGCACCACAAAAACACAATTTTGGCACTGAAGTTGCCATGACACCTTACTGTGCTCATTTTCAAATGACAGCCAGCTGGAAAAGCTGGGTAATGAAAGCCAGCTCTCTTACTGAGAAGGACAGAAACAGGAACACAATGGGCTGTGTCAAGATGACATACATCTCCCTCCAGCACGTGTGGTACTGCTTAAGGAAGTCTGACAACATTTCCAAATTCACAGGACCACAGTTTTCACCAGGCTGCAGAAGGCTAAAGACTAGTCTGCAAGACTTGAATTTCATCCAGCAACTGGTGGACTTTGTTTCATTATTTTCTAATTGTTGTCTCTTCATGACAAAGTCAAGCAGAATGACCCACAAGCAATAACGATCTAGGCCCCTACAGTATGTTTGCTTTCAAGGTGTCTTTTTTCTATTTAAGATGCCTTTCCTGACACAGAGAAATATGTCTATGACACTTTAAACAGAAAAAACAGAGAAATGGAATTGTAGGTTCTATCTTCCCAAACTTTACGCTTTAGAGGTGATATATAAAATCTGGAAGAGAGAAACATTGGGCTGGGTCCCTAGCTAGGCCCCATTAGCCTAGGCCTGTGCTAGCTTTCACCATGGTTTACACCAGCATGGCGTTCTGTGGTGACATTGCCACTTCCACTTTACCCATGAGCACAGCCTTAACATGTTTTACTCACCATAGTAACTGATTCTTCTTGGCACATAAATACATCAAAACTAGCTATCCAGAACAAGATTGTCACAATATTTACTCAGCTATCATTCCAATCCCAGGTGCCAACAGAAACAAGGAAACGTACAAATTCCCATCCCTCTGACTGGGATGTATCAGCCAGTAAGCAACACAAAGGTGCACAAAAAGTACCACTCATCTCCACTGAAACCACCCAAATGAAAAAGAAGGTAGGTTTCGTGTAAGTCGTGTTGTAATCTGCCTACTGCAGCTTTTAACAATCCTGGCTGGACTACAGGTGTATCTAAAATGGGTGAAAAAATGGGGTTTAAGTTGGACTGGGAGATTTTTAAAGCAATGGGTAAGGTTGTTTCTCTGGAAAGAAGGGCCAAAACTTGCTATTCCAAATAATACTTAGGGCTTTTTTGATCTATAATCTAGTTTCTAATTTTTGAAGTTTCTCTCTTTCCAGCTGAACCACCATGTGTGCCACAAAAGAAAAAAAAAAAAAAAAGAACAGCAAAAAGAAGAAAGATAAGAAATTATCAGAGAGATAAAAAGCACACAGTTTCAGAAGTATGAGAAGAAAGTTTTAAAAAAGCAAAAGGGTTTTAATGTATGGCTCAGAAACACAATTTTTTTAAAAAATTAGCTGATGCCTTTCAAAGTAAGCATGCAAAAAGCAGCTTCTTTCTTGTTTGCTACCCACTGTGACAAATTTTAAGTTCTTTGTTTTCAGATGTTTTTCAGAGTATGAATGAGCAAAAGTGAGACAGACTCCCATGCTGGGAATCAGGAACAAAATTGGTATGTGCAGCTTTTCCAAAAGCATCTGGTAAGGGTATTTGATCATTCTTCTGGGTGCTTGCAAGGCTGACTTTCCAGAAGCCCTGAGCATGTACAAATCAGCAAAGAATGAGGAAACACAGTAGGATATAATTGCTGACAGAAAGAGAGAAGACAACACCCTGTGCTGTGTGATCACTTAACAAAAGGGAACTCTCAAATCTCGAGATGGAACCTGCCATGCAGTTTTGTGGTGCAGTATCTCTCCTCAACATCTTGCACATTAAAGACATTTTAAATGAGAATATTAGCACATGTGGTGGTAACTCCAGGCACTCAGAAAAAAATAATCAAATTCAGCTCTCCCATTCCAAATCACATTGTGGTTATGGCCCTATGTTAAAAAGGTGTTTGTTATGGATTCCAGCTCTCCTGCTGTCAAATCCTTCACTCTTCCTGCACCTCAACCCCATGAAGGGCTAAATCCAAGAATTGCTGCTGAATAAAGTGGTTTTCTGCACACACAATGAGTATTTTGTTCAAGCCATTTAAGACATATTTAACAACAAATCTTTTCATTATCAGAGGTATTTTGAAAATGTTTCACCTTTAGTCACACTTTGCAGATACACTGTGTGTAATATTAAGTTTGGTATTTGATGCACAACTTTTTTTTTTTTCCTTAAATGCTTAATCATGTTTAAACCACCCCATGTTGCTAAACATTACCAGTCAGGGATAAGTAAATATTTTTGTCCACAGCAGATTTCCATATTTAATCCTATTTATTATAGTATGCAATATGTTCTTTTTCAGAATAGAAAGTAAAGAAATTATGTCTGTATGTATAAAGGTGCTTTAAAGCATTGGTTTCTTTATGACATTTCCCTGTGAATTTGGGGTTTTTTTTCAAGATCAACCATTGTGTATTCTAAATGGGAGCTGTGTGGCATGCCCTTGAAAATATTTTTACTTAATACATATTCAACTAAGAATCTACTTTGAGATGCACACAGACCTAGAGATAATTATGCCACTGATCTTGCAAAAAACAACATTTCCTACAATTTTTTTTCTTACAGTCCTACAAGACCCCACATATCTTGTTTGCAGAAGCAAGTCTGACTTGTTGAAACCAAACATGGTACAAATAGAAAGCATTATTTAGACTTCAAAATGAATGTAATTTTAATTTACTTCTCTGCTGAGTTTTGTCTCTTTTGTTACTGCAAATCAAAATAAAACCAAACTCCAACCTCAGTTCCTAGTGAGCAGCTCCTCTAGGCTGCTAAATTCCATATTGGCCGTATTGGAGTTGCTCTTGGAAATAATGAAGAGAACTGACTAGTGTCAAAACTGTCTTCTCTCCAGGAAGATATAGGACCCAAATGAATAAGTTGAAAACTCTGCCTGCTGATGCAGGACTCAGGATGGGTTAATAGAAGAGGCCCTTTTCCCTGTGTGGAAAGCCACACAGAGCTGTGAAAAGAGAAAGGGACACCCCAATCCCCCACCTCCCCTCCCCCACTTCCCAATCTAATTTCTAATATTAAACCTTACCCAGAGGTGACTCCATCTGCAATGTCATCTGACAAAAAGGTTGTGGGAAGAAATACAGTTTGTAGCCACCTCTTCTTCTGATGACTCCTTTACTCGTGACTTGACCACTCATCTTCTAAGAAGTTATTTTATCCTACATTCTCTTCTAATAAGTGAATCTGTCACCTTGCTGTGCTGGGGAGGCTGCATTTTTCTTCTCTGCAGCAGGAAGCTGAACTTTAAGTCTGCCCTACACACAACAGAAGACAGATTCTATGCTGCACACAGGGAGGAAGCACTTGTTTGTCCATGATCTCAGACTTGCTTTACATTGATTTTGCCTTATGTGGGTATGAGAAGCAATGAATACAGCAGAAGCATGATGAGAAGCACTTTCACACTGACTTCAATAAGCAAGTCAGGCTGCTCCAAGGTAGTGTAGGTATGTCTGTGGTCTGTGTGTGCCACCTGATGCTGTGCAGCGATGTCCTAGAATGTCAGGATGCTGTCACAAGGTACCTGCATTTGCGAAAACAACTGCCCAATATTGCTTCTTGCTGCTGTGCAGCGTCCCAGATGCAGGTACTGTGCTGCTGCACAGGTCATACTGAGCAGCTGCAGATCTGGCCTCCCTCAGTGGACAGTGACCTCATTAAGTAGGCAGAGTAAATTGGTGGGGGTGGGCTCTTTCTTCCTCTTATGCAGGTGGAGAAGCTTCATCACATTTGCACCAGTTAGAAAGTGTCAGGCACTAGAAGACAAGTCACGAGTTGTCATCTGAGCCTGCCCTTCTGTTTTTACACCTTCCTCAGCTTCTGACAGTGAGCAAGGGAAGTACCTACAGGACAAAGTACTTCACATTCCTTCTTGTTAATTGGTTTACAATTTGCAGTAAACACTTGGAAAACTCATGGTATCAAAGAGCCACTGAGATGTTATAAAGTGTCCTTTTGAATGGAGCCCTTGTCATGAGGTTGATGTCATTCAAATGAGGTCACTGATAAAACCAAGTCAAATATACACTGATCCTTGTTAGTCATCCCCTAGTATTGGTTACTTATCAGAGAAGTCATGATAGGTTTCAAAATGTGAATAGACTGTACTACATATTAACTATTATTCAAGAGCAATACAGCAATGAGCTTTGGGAAAAATTTTCAGTTCTTTACAGTCATTGGGTCACAGTAGTTTCAATTTAGAAATCTCCTATTGTGACAACAAATTCAGGAGAAAGTTATGTAACACAACAAGCTGGTTGTCTGTACATTTTGCAGCAACCACCACAAATCAATTTCACTGTGTCACAGCTTGTACATGTCTCCAAGTAGCAGACTTCGAATTAACAAGACCTAACTTCCTGTCTCCTGTAGCCATGATATTAAGAAAATCCTTTGCTGGGATTTTTCCTCTCCTGAGAAGCTGAGGAGCCTCAGGAGAGAAATGTAAACAATTACTATCTGCTGCTGTGGAATGCAACAGGTGCATCCATGATTGGTCCATGTGGATTGTTTTCCATTGATGACCAACCACAGCCACCTGTGCCAAGGCCGTGAGCAGTCACAGGATTTTTGTTATTCTATTCTGTTCTGTTCATTCTTGTTGAGCCTTCTGATCTCTCTGTTCTTTTAGTATAGTCTTAATGTAGCATTTTAATATAATATCTAACATAATAAATCAGCCTTCTGAAATGGAGTCAAGCCTCGTGTCTCCACACACGGAGAGGAATCATCAACAGTCTCCTCCTTCAACTTTAATATAAGGCCCTGGGATGGGACAGTTTCCTTTAACAAGGTAAATTCATTAAAATATGTGATTGGAAAATATACAGCTGACCTTGTCAGGCAACGACTGCCACACTGAAACCTTGCTCTGCAGTTGTGACAGTGCCTGAAGATTCATACCTGCAGTATTTGTGGGTTTCTTACCTGCAGGAAATTTCATGCCTCACAGATTCATCTCGCTGGCATGGTTGAAAACGTTGGGGGGTTTTTTTTGCTGCCTTACAAGATCTGGGGAATGAGGTTATGAGGTTCTGTCTCTCGCTCTCAAGATGCTAATACCTCCACAAACAACCATTACTGAGCTTTCTGTCTACTGATGAAAGCTGATATATGCCAGAAGCCTCAGATTGTGTGACGCTCAAAAAACAAAGACATGGCAAGAAGGAAGGATGAACTCTAGTTTTGCTATGTCTGAGCTGTTTCTTGCTGCATCCTAGAAACTGGACAGCATTAATTAATGCCAGGGCTACTAAAATATGCAAACAGGCATTCCCTCTTTTACTGGAATAGAAAAGAATTCAGCATTCTTAGTGTTTTTTTTCTAGGGATATGCAAAAGCTTTGCAAACACAGAGGTTTAGCAGGCCATTTACTGAGGTTTCCCAAAGGGATTCAGTCGCTGATGAGTGCTGGGGGGTTTTTCTGGGGGTCCCTACGTTCTTTTCAGGTTGCTTCAAAACCGCAGCACTGCGCGTCTCGCTCCCCTCAGGCGGCCGCGCTTCCTCTAGATGGCACACGTAGCTCTCCTAAAACTCACACCCGTCTCGACATGGCATTTGGCAGCTTTTCTAGCTGCTATTGCAAATTTTAAAACAATAAAAAGGCAGTACCCCTGCCCCGGCAGAGGGTGAGGCTGCAGACTCCGTAGGGCGAGGCAGGCCAGCAGGCGTGGTGTGAGGCACCGTGTTTGATATCCCCCCGTAAAAGCAATGATTGCAAAGACTAAAAGCCTTCCTCAAGAAGAATATGCTCAAAAAAATTGCCGTTGGCTTTGAAATCTAGGGGTAGGGTATGGAAATGGTTGGAATGTTGAAGTCAGTCTAACAAAATATGAATATTCAAATATAACTGTGTGAAGAATACAGAAAAGCCTAATTCTGCCCCAGAGCTGCCTCAGAGAAGCCTTCCATCTCCCATAGACATGGAGAGGTCTGCTTACCATCAGCCTCAAAAGCAGGAGCCATGTCTCTTGAAGCTGGAGTGTGCCAAGCCCCTTTATATGCGCTGCCCCTGCCTGGTCTATTTTTGCAACCCACATGGTCCATGGTTGCATCTGTCACAGGTACAACATCCATGCATCCATTAAAAACAGTATCCCATTGCTTGCACCCATGGATGAACACCACATTGACCACACACCCTGTTTCTCCACTACTGGGAGTTCCTCTCTTGCAGTAATCTTGTTAATCACTTCCTCACTGTACTCTTTCCTCTATGTTTGGAAGTCCTGGTTCTTACTACTGATGTTTGCATATATGCTGTTAAAAATGTGGGGGTTTTAGGGGGAGAAGGGACAAACAAATAAGCAAACAGACATATTATATTTATTTTATTCATACAACTTTATTCATCCAACACTCACAGTAATGGTGCTCTGCTTTGCTGTCACCTTGAAGGAACACCAGAGATATAATAGCACATAAACCTAGGATGGCCATGTGCCATCACCATCATATGCCATGTAGGTATGTATAAAATCAGAAAATATAAAGAGATAAACTTAAGATTATAAGGAACAATTCTCAAAGTCTTCCAAGATTCTCCAGTTTCTCAGTGCTGACTGTTAAGCAACCACCTTCTATCTTTTAAAACTTGCTTTTTCAAAATCCACATAAAACTTTGCTAGTCAGAAGCCCTCACATTCAACTGGGTGGACGGAAAAGCTATATTCAGCACACATGGAGGAAATCACATGCTTCATACACGCTGTAGAGACCTGAAAATGACACCAGCCAAAACTAACCCGCTCTTGGGAGGCCAGCACTGCACCTGCTGCAGCAGGTGGTACACTCCTGCACCCAAGGTTTCTGCCTCTCATCTTGGTACAGTCACTGCTTTGGAGCCCACCAGAAGGGCTGATGCAGGCCTGATGAATGAAGACATGCCAAGCAGCTCCTAGGCTGGGATTTAATGGCTTTCCTCTGCAAAAGAGGCTGTCCTGCCAGCTGCAGAAACCCCGTCATTACTCTGAGGAATCAGACAGGAAGCTGCACTTCACATAATGAAGTTTTGGTGTGTGAGTAATAGAAGAAGGGATCCTGAGCTGTAAAATGTCAGACTTTGAAGGGAGCAGCTAGCACAATCAAGCAGATGTACTGCATTAGTACATTACCGGTCACTGCAAGATTACAGAGCATGTGGAAGATGCATTAAACACAACAGAAATCAGTAACTGGAAGGGAAGGAAAACAAAAACAAGCCCTCAGCTTTCCCTTATTGTAAAAAAACCATCTTTCCTTTTCAGTAGAAACTTTCAATCACATTTTGTACTTAAATAAAACTGGGAGTTAATAAATGCAGCTTTGTAGAGGACTGTGCAGTGGTTAAGGGTATCTGAGACTATAGGAGTAACTTATCTGCAAGTACCCTATGATAGGAGGGCACAGTGCCATTCCAGAGGCAAGAGAAAGCAAAACACCTGTGTTTCCTAAGCAGTGGCTTTTCGTGAATATGTAACTCAAAATCAAACACATGTCCAAATGTGCTTGACAGCAGCCATCATAGGCTGTCCCCAGTCCCCAGCAAAACAGCATGTGGCAATTCATTGTCCCACATGCAGCAGCTTGCACTGCAGCATCCACAGAGCAGAAAAAGCAGGAGACTAGGTACATATTCCTGCTATGCTCAGCAGCTGCTGCATGCCTAACTACTCAGCCTCTGCAGGAAAGCCATGAAGGAATCAGAAGCTATTCTTGCCCCTGAAACAGGATGCCAGTGGTTGCTTGGCATCAAAATCACCCTGAGCTGCTTTTTTCCTTTTTTTCTTTTTTCTTTTTTTCTTTTTTTCTTTTTTTTTTCTTTTTTTTTCCCCTTACGAAAAAAACCTACCAACACAGACTGATATACCTATTGTCTTTCCCTCACTTTGAGCACAATGTGTCTGTGGGTCACAAAAAAGATGGTTGTGCTTTCGCCAGATTAATTTCACCAAAGGTTGTGGTGCTACAGTGACTACATGTAGCCAAGCTAAACAGAAATATGAAGAGAAATAATGAAATATAGCATCATGAGAAACAAGGCTCATCAGGTGACTCGTCTTTTAAGAGAGCACCTTAAGGCTGCAAGCAGTGAGGAGTCTGCTATCACTCTGCTGATAAAATCTCCAGAACCACGGTTCCTCCTTGACCATGAGAAAACTGTACTTGTTCACAAACAAAAATGTCTCAACCTACATTTCTACAGGATTGTTCTTTGACAGGTAGTCTTAACAAAGTTTTTCTAGAAAACACTGCTTACATAAGAAATTTAAAATGCAATGCGACACAAGGCTTTCATGGGCTTTAACCCTACAATAAAAAAAAAAAAAAACTAAAATAGCCAGAAAGGAGTTTTAATGACAGAAATCTTACAGCTTAACCAGTCTAATAAGAAAAAGATAGAACACAGATGACAGAGATCTCAGGTAAAAACAGTTTAGTTTGAAACCATATCATGCTCTCTTTTTTGTTTAAAACTATGTAGTCTATGTATGTCTTACAAAATATGCTATTCTATTTGATGAGATCATATATGCACAAGAATTCCAGCACTGCCAAATTATAAATTTGAGGTTACTTTAAAATAATTGTGTCAAAATACTCAGATTTTACTGAGCTTGCCTTAGAATACTCGATACTTAAAAGACACCTATTATCCCATCTACTCACTGACCCTTTGATAAATTACAAAGCAAATCTCTTTCATTATTCTATTTAGAGAAAGCATCTGTGTTCTCATGTTAAAAATAAACCTACTTTATCTTCAGTCCAATGTCATGGCTTTTTAGAAACCAACAGAATATCAAGGTAAGCCTTTCCTGACCACATGGTTCTCCTTGTTTATCCATAAACAAGCTACAAATAATAAAAGTGTTCTATAGACATTTTTGTATTTTGTATTTTGAGATTCTTGTATAGAAAGCACTGTCTGTAAATACTAAAATAATTGTGCACGTGTAACACCAGATTTGATCACCTTATTAGTCCTGTTTTTCTGTGGAAGCTATTAACTTTCACCATCAGCTGTCCCTACAGACACAAACATAACACAAGCATCCACTGAAATTGTTTAAAGAGAAGAGAACCTTACCAATAAAACAGTGTTTAACAGTTGAAACTGTGGAACCATAGAAAGGTTCTGGAAAGGAATCACAGAAAGGATACACTTCAGGTCACAAGACATGAATCAGAAACACCAGTGAACCCATTAAAGTGGATTACAGACAAAAACTAAACCATATGTTAGAAATGTAGGGAAGACATCTTTCCACTACCTGATTCATCCATCATCAACATTTCTGCAGTAAATATGCACTCTACAAAGCACATGTTAAATAGACCAATACTGCACACATAATATGCACTCAGCATTTTCCTGAAGATTATTTTACTTGTGTAAACACTTTGCAAACAAGTTAACTGGATAATGAGTCCTCCTGGGTGATGCTGTACATAAGAACTGCAGAATAATAAAGGAATCCAAACCTCAAACACCATTCCATCATCAGTCCTGCTAAACACTGAATGTCTTCAATTAGATCCATCATATCCCCAAGTTTGGCCTTGGTCCAGGTTCAGACACAAAACTCGTCCCTTGACACTTTGGAGCTACCTGATATGATTTTTGGCAGCATACCCTGAAGCTATAATACATATTTTTAAAAAAAAAACTAATAAGAAAGCAAGGAAAAACTGTCCATATTCAAAAGTGGAATGCAAGCTAGATAGAATCTAAAATTACAGCCTATGACTCCTTCTCCAAGGCAAAAGAGATTTGCCTTGTAATTTATCAAAGAGTCAGTTAGTAGGTGGAAAAATAAGTGTGTTTTAAGTATCAAATAGCTTAAGGTAAGTTCAGTCAGATCAGTGTCTTGACACAAATGTTTTAAAGTGACTTCAACTGCACTATCCCTCTTGCAGCACAGAAACCCATACTTTTACCTGACTAAGTGTGAGGTTTGACTAAAGCCTCAGGCATCATCTGCATACCCAGGTTTCCACTTTCTAGCTATTGCAAAAGGGCTTTGAATGGCAAATAACAAAAGACCAAGATAGTGGGAAGACTTGGTTTTGATGTCTGAGAGACATCAGGTAAAGCTGACTTGTCAGAGTAAACACCTCCTTTATTTTGGAAGACTGTATGAAGCCTGATGAATAAGGGAAATTATTACATTACAAGAAGCAATAAAATGCAATATTTGGAAGAAAACTGCTTATGAATTTGAAAATACTCTAGTTTTCAGCTAAACACCTACTTCCAGCACTTCATGAATGTTCCGAAGAAAGAATGACATGGTTAGAGTCAAGCTAATGCTTCACTATTCTTATGAATTTTTTCGTGCTTTGTCATGACCAGTCTGTGTGGGAAGAGATAGGAGCTGCACTGTGGGCTGTGAGATGCCTCTGCAGAAGCACCTGGCAGCACAAAGGAGCGCACAGCAGCACAGAGAGGCACAGGGCAGCACAGAGAGGCCTGTCTGCACCTGACCTTGGGTGGAGATGCCACTGAGCAGATCTCTATGGGAGAGGAGCCTGCCAAAGATGACAGACGGGTGAACAGGGCATGATCAGCCCATAGAAAGACATTTAGAAAGCTGATGTGGCAACATGGGATAGGTCACGTAGTGAGAATTACCATGTAAGGAAATACTGTGCCTTGAAATAATGTACAAAACCAGCTCCTGTTTACCAATGAGTGATTTGGATTCCCTGCCAGTCTGAGTTCGTGTCTCGGTTGCTTACAAGTCTGGGCAGTGACATTATCCTGTTTCCTGCTTTTTTGATAGTCAGCTTATGGTTCTATGTGATTAGATAAAAGAATGATCCTAGATTTATGAAACAGGTTTGAAAATATGACAACAGGAGATGATAAAATTAAGACACAAGCTAAAGATCACCTAAATTGCTTGGAATTATAGTGTGATAATCTAAAACATGTTATATAGTGACTCATACCTTGGGTTTTCAATAGCTGTACTGAATAGAGATTCCTCCTCTCCTCAGTAGTCTGCCAAACAGATTGGGAAGATCAAGTTTGGTATTCCTAACAACTAATTTTCAAGTGACCTACAAAGCAAATTGGGCTAGAGGGAAAGGAAACTCCTAGTGCTTCTCTTTTTCTTAAAATTTCACAGGCTTTACAAAAGTGGGACAAAACTAATTTAATACAAATTCTTTGCAGGTCAGCTTCTAAAAAACATCTTAATCTTCTCCCTGTGTTCCTTACTTAAACGTAGAAAAAGCAGAGCTGCCAAGAAGTTCAGAAACATTTACTAAACACGCAGCCAGCAAAGCTCTCTTTGCAACCAGCTGACATATGGTCTGGATAAAGATCAAAAAAAGTAAGTATTCCTTGATGTCTGTTGTCTCAGGTAAGTCAAATTTCTGTATGTTGTAATAATGTACTAAATTGCTCTGTATGTTGTAATAATGTACTAAATTGTATACTAAATTGTAAAATAATGTACTCTGACACCCCAGCCCCATTTGGAATAGTTTGACACTACCTGAATATGAGTTGGCTGTAACTGGGAAATCCTTTTCCTTTGTTGCCTGTGGGGATATAAGCACATAGCAATAAAGATGCAATAATCAGTACTACCAGATTAAATTGAACCTACAGAATCTCAGTGTGCTTGTATGCAGCCCAGCTGTAGTGAGAAATCAATAGCTTTTTGCTGATTTTGGCCACCACACTCGTGATCAAAATGGAAAAGGCTTGTGCAGTGGGACTGATTCTCCAATGCAAGATGATTGGTATGTTGCAGCTTTGGCAGAAATCTTGTCCTTAGTAATGGTTGTACCAGCACATACACTTGGGGAATTGATTAAATGTTTAATTCATGCTAATTGTGAATTTTATGTAACTTTGCAACATAGTTGTTGATTATGGAAGCTCCCTGATACGTGCCTGAAGCTTAGCTTAGCCCTCAGCACAATGCTTGACTCACACTCTTCTTCAGACAGTGGATGACTGTTCCCTGGAATTGCAGAATCACAAAGCCCATGGACAGTGTGTGTGGAAGGTTTTAGTTTGACTTTTTATACTGAAAACATATCAAATTCAGTAGTCTTTCTCTCACTGTCCTTCAGGTCTATGACCACAATGCTTACCTTATAGGTGAGCCAAAGGGTCAGAGGGATTTGCTCAGCATTGTACAGTTAAAATGACAGGAACATAAGAAATATTACTTACATACTAGGAACATTAGCTGCAATAGCCACAGATGTGAAGCTGGGGCTGTGCAAGACTTTGTGAACTTAATAATGTGTCCTCAATTCTGCATTCATATCTTGCTCTGCAGCCAGCTGAGTCTCTGAATGTGAAGGCATGTAAAATGAAAGATAAAAAAGGAAAAGATAAATAAAACCCCTAAATCTGGATAGCACATTTTTGGAGTTGTGGTTTATCAGGATTTCTGTAGTAAAAACCATGGGAACAAACCAGTGTGACATCTGTGGATCAGGGAATTCTTCCTCATAGAGGAAAAAATGTTACTCTCAAAAAACAAAATCAGAGATAGTTTACAGACGAGGTAGCTGGCTAGCATCTGGTTTGGTGTTTTGGTAGCTTACGGTTCTTCAACATAAGAAAGTGATTCAGGTTTTTTCTTTGTTTTGTTTTGTTTGGGGTTTTTTGTTGCATTTGTTTGTTTGTTTGTTTGTTTGCTTGTTTTGAGGGTTTTGTTGGGGTTTTTTAGCGGTTTTCTGTTTGGTTATTTTGGGGGTAGGAGGGTGCCATTGGTTTTATTGCTGTTGGTTTTCTAACAGAGCACTTTCTCTACCATTGATTAGGCTGTCCTGGGAGAATGTTTTATCAAAGAACCACAAGAAACCAAATGACATATCCAACATGATAAGAAAACGTGGGAGCAAGTTTCAAGGTAAACTTGAAAAAAAAAAGTTTTAAGTTTCACCTGTAAAACTTACCATTTCCATAATAGTGCACAGAGAGAGCTCATTGCATATACAGTTGGGCAAATTGCCATAAAATTGCCAGAAGGGTTTCTATGCAGTATTTTGTAGTGCTGATGTCCACTTCCCTTGAAATAATACATAAAGAACCACTGGGTAAGAAAGAGAAAATAAACTTCCAAAATACTGTCAATACCGTAACAAAGAGACAAACTAAATTAGAGTTAGTGTTTTTATACTTCTACTTGAAAAAATTGCAAAATTCTTTCAAGTAGAAGTATAAAAAGGATGTTTTTCTGTTCTGGCTTATTTGAATATTTATTTTGATCCAGAAGGGGAATGTTAGTGTTGTCCATCTTCCCACTTCCCAGAGAAGGAGACCCAACTAAAGGAAGAACAGAACCTTCTACTCCAAATGTAACTACTTAAAAGGTGTCACTTAGAAGAAAACATATGTGGGACAAACTACCAATATTATTTTCTTCCCCAGGAAAAATTAGGCAGGTGTTTTTGAGCAATACTAAGTTGATTACAAAATACGTGTACTAATGCGTATCTTCTTGAATCACCCAATGTCTCTCTTTTCTCTTTTTGATTGTAGAAAATGGTATTGTAGCAGTGCTTGCAAGGTCTTTCTACTTGCCAAGAGATCTGTATTTATTTGGCATTTTGTCACTGTCCATATAGATAAGTAATAACCCGGCAGCACAGAAAGGTGTGACACCTCCCTAAAGGATTGTTTTGAGCTCATGATTCTACAATTTACCTTTCCAATATTAACTTTGAAACAGGAAGATATCACTTCCAACTGTGTAGCAGCCTCTTTAAAGCTACCGTCAGCTGGACAGTGAAATTGTCCTTCAGACAGTAAACATATATTCAGAACAAAAGGAGAACTTCGTCTAAGAGTCCAGCTCCAAGGCAAGCAGTTTCCAGCTAAAATATCTTTTTCTGCTAATGGACAGGGTTTACTTTCTTGGTCAGGAAAATGAACATTTATGAATTCGCAAAAGGGAGAAGGGAACATGTATGAATTTGTGGGAGGGGAGTCTTCCCTAATGGCACAGTGTGGGTTTTTCTGATCTGCAGGAAAAATTATGAAGGACTCCTTAATTTGTCATTCATATATATTTGACAGTGCTACTTAATGAGGTTGGTAGGAAATGCCACTCTTTTCTGAAAGCAGTGTAAAGAAATATTTTGGTTACCTTATTTACCACATAGCCTTGGAATAACAAGTTAAATAAATAGAAAGCTTATCTTTCTTTACGTATCATTTTCATGCTTTTTGTTTGTTAAGATAAAGTGCCCCACTTAAATCTTTCACAGTACACATGAACTGATTTTTTTTTACCTTATGGAGACATCACTGGCATCAAAGCCTTGCAGAATTCTTTTTATTTGTTTTTCCTGTAGCTGAGAATCGGGATCAATACACTATCTCTGTGAAACTGATTCTATAATATTGCTCTTTACTGCTGCTGCTGTAAAGATCAGCTTACAGTGCTTTCAAGGCTTAACAATACTTCCCACAGCTTGAGTGTTTCCATTGTAAAGTGATTTACATACCAGGGTATATAGATTAAACTATTCCACTTGCTTCTTTTTATATAATGTGGAGTTTTGAAATATCATTATTTTCACATCTGTATGGCATCTGGTGCTTGAATGGAAAACTCATTAGTAAAGAGAGAAAAAAAAAAAACCAAAACAAAACAAGCCAAACCAACCAACCAAAAAACCAAAAAACCAAAGAAACAAACACAAGGAAATCGCCAGACCATGTTTAAATGCTCACTTATTTAACCAGAAACAACAATTTACATCAAGAAGCTCTCTATTGTGAGCGAAACTTCACTCATTTCTAAGCAAAGTGTAATGATGAAGAATTTAGCCACCACAGTTTTAGGAACGATGCCCGACACGGCCCGACATCGCACTTCACCCGGGGCGCTTACAAAGGCAGCTTTGGGGGCAGCCGGGCGGCGGGTGCCGCGGCGCGGAGGAGGCCGGAGGCGGCGGGGAGCTGTCCGTGGTGCTGCCCGCGACGTCGCCCCGAGCGCTCCGCCCCGGCCCGCCCGGGCTCCGGGAGGCGGGAGCTGAAGCCCTGCCCTGCCGCCGCCGAGCTTGCTCCTTCCCAGAGGCCTTTGTTTGGCTTGTAACTTTTTTAAAGGGGGAAAAAAAAAAAAAAAAAAAAAAAAAAAAAAAAAAAAAAAAAAAAAAGGAAGAAGAAGTAAAAGGCAGTTTAGGCGGTGAGATGAAGACGTCGCAGCCGCGATTCGTGTCTCAGTGGAGGCTGTGCTCACCGCTGAGCCCGCTGCCTTTACTAAGTGTCCCTGCCAACTAAAAAAGCAGAGACAGAAGCTCGCAGCTCACCCAGGGGAAGGGAAGGAGGGGCGGGTGCCCCTCACTTCAGCGCCTCGGGTGCCGATGGGCGTCCCGACGGGGCCTGGAGGCAGCGCCGGGGGGACGGGGCCCTGCTGACATTAGAGCCGCGGTCCCGGGGCCACTCTCCTTATGTCCCGCTCTCGTTAAAGTTTTTTGCAACTTTTGCTCCTCCCCTTCCCCTGCCCCTGCTCCCCTCGTGGCGGCCAGGCACTGGTTTAGACGCCGCTGCCCGCAAGAGAACAAAATAATAGGCGAACATAGAAGAGGGAGAGAGAGTCCGCCCCCCCGCCCGCCCAGCAGCCCGGCCCTCTCTGCGCAGGTCGCTCCGCCCCGACAGAGTGAGGCCAGCGGCGGCACCGAGATGTGCCGGGCGGCGGTAGCTGGGTGGAGAAAAACGAGAGCCGAGAGCCGGGAGCCTCCGCCGCATCCTCGCAGGTGGAGGCGGCCTCGGGGACAGCACCGCGCGGGAACCTCTGGGCCGGGGCCGCGCCGGGGGCGGGAACCGGCGTTCCCATGGGCAAGGCGCTCCCCGCGGGCCGGGTC
>NW_024498630.1:151469-161948 GCF_017590055.1 Onychostruthus taczanowskii | reverse complement strand
CGGCGGGCGGCAGGCGCGCTGGCCGATGAGCTGGCCAACGCCGCCACCCGCGGGGACCTGCAGCGCCTCAGGGAGCTGCTGGACGGAGCGGCCGATCCCAACGCCGCCAATTCCTACGGCAGGACCCCCATCCAGGTAGGGAGGCGGACTGTTGGCAGCTGGGCGACGGCAGCGGCCCTCCGTGCCCTGCCCGAGGGGGGCGGCGGCCGCCCCGGGGCAGCAGCGAGCCCTCCGGTGCCCCGAAGGGGCCGCCCCCGTCACTGTGCTCGGCTGCTGTCGAGGCGGCGTGGCACAGGGGCTTTTCTCGCCTCTCTGGGAAGCTGGAAGTCTTCTCCGTTGACGGTCGCAACAGGGAGGCTTTAGTCTTAGCAACTCTTTACATTGTTTGAACCATCTGAGATAGGAATACTCAAATCCGAGAACTTTAATGCTCATCTCGCAATAAACGCGCAATAAAATGTAACAAGTCAGGTTTGTAGAAATAATCTCCCTTTCGTTATACCTCGTCTTCTTCTTTATATGACTGCATTTTTTTGTCTCCTCTCCCGTGGGAAAAAAAAATTAAAAAAAAAAAAAAGAAAAAAAGAAAAGAAAATTCGGTGGCTCTCACGAACAGAAATACCCGGTCGCGATAGCCTTGCCCAGGTGACGCTGCAGGCAAACAACGAGCAATGCCTGTGGGGCTCAGTCTGCCCACATTTTACACTCGCCTGAACGTGTGGGTAGACGTAGTGCCCGGAAGTGTAGTAGAGGTTTATAAAGGCTGAGTTAGTTTTCGGGGTAGTTCTACCCAGCTTTTTATTAAAATTTCAAAATAAAACGAAACTGGAATAATCTGAGAAGCTATATTTAAGTTGTGCTGCCAGTGCTTGCGAAACACTCTCCGACTCAAAATGTCGGTGGAGCATTTCACTCGAAACAGGTATTTGTTGCCGTCCTGCAGTGCTTTTGCTTTTTTGGTTTTGGGGGTTTTTTCCCCCCAATCTTCGCGGCAGGTACTTATCCCCTGTGCTGAACACACTGCTGGGTGCGCTAGGGGAAGCCCAACTAAGAAAACGGCGAGGCTGATGGGGAGGGCTGCCGGACACGTTGGTACTGCCCAGGACACGCGGGTGAGGCAAAAGGTTCATTCCCTCCTGCCGGTGAGGGAAGACGCGGTGGGCTCCCTGCATTACGCCAGGGACGCTCTTGGGAAGTGTAACGGATGCGAGCGGAACGACGGCGGTCCCCGCGAGCCGCTGCACCGGCACGGTTCCGCGGGGACCGGTGCAAAGCGACTTGGGACGTAACCTGGGTTTCTATGGGAGCGTGCCGGGAGAAGGGCGAGCCCCTTCCCCCGGTTCGTCTGCTCCGAGCCTACCGACTTCCCGCTCCTGTCGCGGAGCAACCCCAGTGTGCATCCACACGCCCCGACCCCGGCAGGAGTCCCGCACCTCTCTGCCCCACCTGTTCTCTCCTGTCCTCTAGCATGGGTAAAGGAGAGTTTTCCAATACGGCACAACTCCGCCGACGGGTACACGTTCTTCACCGTTCGTGGCGTGTCCAGAGCCGTCTCTATGCCTCACCGGCGGATTTTCTTCTCCTTTCCATTGTGGATCTCCCTTCTTTCCGGGCCGAGCGAGAAGCCTGAGCTCTGCGGCGGGCGCTGACGCTGTCTCTCCCCGCAGGTGATGATGCTGGGCAGCCCGCGGGTGGCCGAGCTGCTGCTGCGGCACGGAGCCGACCCCAACCGGCCCGACCCGCGCACCGGCTGCCTCCCGGCGCACGATGCGGCCCGCGCCGGCTTTCTGGAGACGCTGGCGGCGCTGCACCGGGCCGGGGCGCGCCTCGACATCCCCGACGGCCGCGGCCGCCTGTCCCTCGACGTGGCGGCGGGGGGCCCGCACGGAGCTGTGGGGCGGTACCTACGCGACCCTCTGCCCTGTGCCCAACCTCTCCCCGGGCCATCCTCTCCCCAGACTTATTGCCCGCCCCCAGCTCGGAAGACACCAAGTGGAACAGTACTCATGCGATGCTGTGAATAACCCCGGATCGCGTTTCCCTGCTGGCTGCACGAAGGACAATATTCTTTGCTCATGGCCATATATTATCCTGCACTGGAAATGCTATGGCCCTCCGCAGGACCCCTTATTCACACAAGAGTCCAAACACTGAAGAGAAATATGAAATATGAAGTAGGAAGTATGAAATATGAAGTAAGAAAACACTAAATGTGAAAATATTAAATAGCCAATATTGAATATTAAATATGAAGGGAAATCCCCGCACAGAGATATGATACTATAAACCCTTCCTCTGTTTTGATGGGGCCGCATCTGGACTTTCTGCTCCCCAGTGGCTCCCCGCTCCAGCTTGCTAGCCCCCTATCTGAAGAAGATGGGAGATGTTTCAGAGTGTCCCTGTTCTGACAGCCCCCTGTTTGATTTTGGTTAAAGCAATCTGAAGGGGTGCTGAAGCCAATCTGCCTTTCTCCAGCAAAACCGGCTGGACAGCAGGATCAGTGCTTCCTGGTGTGATTGTAGCTTTGGTAAATACCTTATTAAAACCACGTAGGATCCTGCGCATGTCTGTACACGTACTGACAGCTACGCATTCGTAGCTTTCCTTGTGTAGGCTGCAACTATAGGAGCTGGAAGGAGAAAATAAATAGAAATTTGTATCTCTGCAAGCCTGATAACTATCCTCAGTTGAAGCACTCGTTGTTTTAATAATTTGCAAGTGACCTCTTCTATAGTCCTTCTAAAAAATCTTGTGATTGTGAAACCAAGGCAGCCATTAACGAAAAATTAAAAATCATACATCTGAGTTCAACTCCAGTGCTTCCCAAGATGCTCGGAGGTGACACATTTGGTGAAGAAACAAGGAAACCTTTGAAACAGCTCTGCTGCGTTCACTGTGGGGGAACGAGGAGCGGGGCTATGTGTTAATTATTTGACAGCCGATACATGCTTCACTGGCTGCTTCAGCGCAGGGGAGTTGGATATGAGCACCCCAGGAAAAAGATACAGCGGCAGCCCAGGCTCTGACGAGGTGAAAGGAGGAGGCGAGGAGACCCGATCTCAGCGCAGCGAGTCCCCAAGCTCCCGGAGAGGTGTGCTTGAGGGAGCGCGCAGGCAGCAGCGAGACGGGCGGTGAGGCAGGGACGGCGCTCCCAGCCGGGGCGAGACAAGCGGTAGACCCTGCCTCCCTCCCTGGAACCCAAGTGGGCTTTGCTCACACGTCCTGCACCTCAGGGGCTGAGAAAGGGAAGCCAGGCGAAGCAGTGACAGAATTCAGGTGTTGCACCCCAGCGCTAATCCTCGGTGCTTTGCAGAGCTACCTGTAGAAAAGGTGAAAACCACTTATCTTGGTTTTGCATTCCCACTGAGCATCCAACCCCTAGGTATCTCATATAGAAACATGAAAAATAATGTATATACCTTTTTTGTAACATGTTGGAAAGTGTTATTTAGTATAATGTGGTTTCATGCAATGCCTGCTTTATAATTACTTGATATGTGTTGTCATGCTATAAAATATTTAGTTATGTCATTCGTGTATATAATGCATCTATGTAATATCTATATAAAATATACATGATACACATATAAAACACATATATAAAACATTATGATTATGCATCAACGAGATATATTTGATTATACATTATTTTATATGTAATTTGCTTAGTTGTTTAATTATGCTTCTTGCTTTAATTATAATGAAATTATATGTATATAAAACACATACAAAACATTTATGTTATCTTTATTCTATATTCACACTTTTTCATTATAAGAATGCCTAAAACATATATCTTATAATTATCTATAAATAGAAAACACGTAACGTGATAATAATAACACATAATATGTGATTATAACACCTTATTAATTTGCCCTGCATTCTGCCTAGAACATGGCACAGCTGAACCAAGGACAACACAGTTAAGTGTCTGCATCCCATGCCTGTGAGGACCAGAATGGAGCTGCGACCAGAAGTGGAGATGAGGGAAAGCTAGAGCCTGACCACATTCCTTACAGAAGAGTAAGGTTCTGTTAAACTGCACTTCCATCCTCAATTGGACCAGTATTCCTGTTTTAAATCATAATTTTCTCCAAGAACCAGATTTGATTTCAATTTTTGAGCATTTGCATTAAGGCTTATGAAACTACAGCAACAAAATTAGTAGTACTATATTACTACTGTTATTGTCTATAGAGTTGGCCGGGAAACAACACAATTTGCTAGGCTGACCGCACCAAATAAGCAGAGTATGCCCTCAAAACTCAGCAAGGCTAAATACCTAATTGTTATAATTAGAGTAGGTCCGGAAACCCTTCCCAGGACAGACCCATGATGGAGACTACTCACTCCATGGAAGGATGGGGATCACCGGCGAGGTCCCACTTGGCTGCGGGAGCTTCCACAGGCACCTTTTCTTGTGGCAGCACCAGCGGCTCCAGGGCTTGGAGTCCTCCTTGAAAAGAAGAATAGTAACAGTTAATGACAAACTGCAGCAGCAGTACACTTTATCAAGAAAGCCCTACAAGCATTTTGTTTAAGGTGGCAGATTACTCGCAATTTTTATTTTTGATATTGCCGCTGTAACCGAGTACATGTAAGCACACGTACACCCTTCTGCAGCGCGGTTTGCACCCTGCGCACGACGAGCCCCGGATCGGCCATGCATTCAGCGTTGGTGGGTATTCTGTTTCTATTGCCAGAGCTGTCGGTCCATCCTCTCACCTCTGCCCCAGCACCTGCACCCCACAGCCAGGCAGGCATTCATTTATCTGAATTTTGCCTTGCCGGTCGGGAAGCAGTAGTCATCGCAGGGGAGAAGAGGAGGAAAAAATAACGGGGGGAGGGGAAAAAAGCAAAGCTTCTCTCGAAAGGTGCTTTCATTTCGAAATGGCCGATTTTGCTCATCCAGTTTCCCAGGCTTGAAATCGGACTTGAAAAGAAACCATTACAGGCTTTTCCTTATCAGCATTGTTGTTAGGGTGACTCCGTGCCGAGGCAGGAGAAACCTTCTGTTGACATTTCGACTTTTTGCCCATCCGAGAGAAGGAGGTGTTTGTTGTGGGAGGCTGTTGCGCACGCTGGTGTTCACCATCACTCCCAGGCGCTGCCACTCTGCGTCCCCACCCGGCGCCTTTCCCGCGACTCCCCGCCGTCCCGGGGCTGCCCTGATCCCTCTCCCAGCCGCCTCTAGCCGTGACCATCCCAGTCGGGCCCCGCCGCGCCCGGGGAGGGGGAAGATGCGCCAGCAGAAATGACGCTCTCCCTGCCCATCGCTCTTCTCACGCCTCGCACGGAAGTACCCTGCACCGGGGAGGGGGACAGCGCAGGCAGAAGGACCCTTGGGATGGGGAGTGGGACGGGGAGGTAGCAGTAACCCCCTCCACCGCCCAGGGCGGCAGAGCTGGCTCAGCACCGGCTGTCGCGGGTCTCGGCAGCTCACCGGTGCTTCCTGGAGCCGGGTGGGCAGGGGAGCGCCAGCAGGTGGACTGGGGCTCCTGAGCGACCCTTCGCTGCTCCCCCCACCCCCGCCCCAAAACCTCGCCCTTCAAAAGGAAAGCGAAGAAGTCCGACACCGCGGAGCACTCCGCGGAGAAGGCCCGGGGGCTGGGCGGGGATCCGTTCATTACCCTTTTCGGTGACCGGCGCGGGGAAATAGAGATCCTCTTTTCTTTTCTCTCCCCCCTCCCGGCGCCCCCCCTCCCCCGCTTCGCTACGCAGCGCTCCCGCGTCGAGTTCAAATGGCCATGTGACAAGGAAATAGCTGCTCGCCCGGGCCAGCGCTGGCCCGCGCCTTCCAAGAGGCAGCGATCCGCTAGCCGGCTCTCCCGAGTGCCAGCGCGGCGCTCCGAGCTGCCGCAGGCCCCCTTTCCCGTCGGGGTTTTCCCGGGGGCACTGCGGTCCGGGAGCAATTGAACAGCAAGAAAAAAACCCAAACTGAGCGGGAGGCGGTGTGTTTGGAGGGACAGAGCGGGGGGAGGGCAAGGAGATGTCGTCAAGGCTTTATTTGAAAGCCTCGGAGCGCCCTGCGATTGGCCGGTCCCTACGCCCGTCTGGTGGCGGTGCCCTTCCCCGGCGATCTTCCCCCTCCCCATCCCCCGCCGCCAACCTTCCTTCGCCCGCTTTTCGAGGCGGGAGCCATCATCGTGGGAGGAGTCTAGAGGGGGGTGTAGGGGAGGGGTGGGGAGCGGAGCGAGTGTAAAGTGAAATGGAGAGTCGAAATTAGTTAAACGGAAAATAAAAAAAAAAATTAAAAAAAAAAAAAAATCTTCTCCAATGAATGGAGGGTGAGAGGGCCGATTCACCGGTGGGGCCCCGCTGGGGAGGTATTTGTAGCATGACGCGCCCGCGGCTTCCCCGCACCCATGACCCCGAGGATAAGGTGCACCATCCACTTTCGGCGCGCCCGCAGCCTGCCCCGGGCCTGGGCGCTGGGCTGGCTCATCCTCCGCCGCGTTTTCGGGGCGCTGGGGCGGCGCTGGCCGCGGCGCCTTGCCCTGCAGCTGGTCCTGCGGCGGAGGCGCCGCGGGAGCCCCCGAGCCAGGTAGGAGAGCGGGAGCGGGGCCGCTCGGGGGCGGCGCGGGCGGCCCGACAGGCAGCGGGAGCGGGAGGCGGCGGCCCCGCGCCGGGGGCAGCGCCCGGGGACCCCTCGGCACCGCGGGGACCCCTCCGCGCCGCATGCTCAGATGGCACCGGGCAACACGTTAGATTTCTACAGGCGGGGTGTTTCTGTGTGGGGTTTTTTTGGTGGTTTTTGTTTGTTTGTTTGTTTGTTTTTGGTTTTTTTTTTTTTTGTAACGCAGCAGAAAATGTTCGGTTATTGAAAAGTTACTGTAGCTTATTTCTGCCTTGCCTCCCACTTTTTGAGATGTTTTCTATATAGTTTATTACGAAAATATAAACCCACCGCCCCTCCCCATCCTTTTCAGACAGTTTCTTGCAAACAAGGAACATAGCTATTGCTCTGAAGAGAGAAAATGGCCACTGTTTCCCGACCGTGTATTACTTTCCACTCTTGTAAACGACAGTGAAATACAGTGGCCTACTTTTCCTTCCCTTGCTGTTACAAAAATATGGGAAATAAGGGTCAGAGCGGCCGAGCAGAGTCAGAAAGAGTAATTAAAATACACTTGAGAGACATCCGAGGCTCGGGCAGTTTTAGAGACTTCTTCCTTACTGCAGAGTGCAAAATAGGATTGATGTGGCATTGATTATCACACATAAAAAAACAACAATAATAATTAGACATACAGTGAAGCTAAAGTGAATATTAATTTTGCTGAGAATGTGAGGATTGTTCTGCAAAATCCCCATAGAAAGTTATTAGAGCATTCCACAACCTCCTTTAGTACACAGCACAGCCTCGAAAGAACAGAGGTGGAAGAGAAGTAGAAATATTTGCCTAAAAATTACTTCAAAAATAGGGACCATTTATTTTATACATGTATAAAAGGATGTATTAAATTTTTAACCCTTCAAGCTATAGGACTCAGGTATGGAGATAAAGTAATTCAGAGTTTCCCAGCTCCACACTGTTTAGATTGCTTCCAATGTTATTTGAATAAAAAGTGTGGGGCCATAACCACAGTCACACACACATATAAAATCTTATGCATATATTTATAAAGACATAAATCAGAAAATATAGACAGTTTTCCTTGTTGCCTTCAAATTACCTCTTTTTTTTTTTTTTTTTTTTTTTTTTTTTTTTTTTTTTTTTTGCATTTGTAGTAGGCCTCATTTCTTCATTCTACATTAAATGGAGGAAAAAGAAACTATAAACTCTCTGACATGAAAAGCATGAATCTCAAATGCAAACATAAGTATGAGGGTGCTAATCACCTCGAAGTAAACTCTCTGTAGCAACGACAAAATCCCTCATGGATCCGAAAGTGTGGCTATTATTTTCTCACTCAATTTCCACACTTGCCATAAATAATGCTACTTTTTATTCCCTTCCCCTGAACTTTTAATGGATAGAATAATTTTTTCTAAAATGCCAGTTAGCTCTAGAGTGCAAATTGCATTTTGAAGATCTTGGGATGGAGTGAGGTGTGTGTGTGTGTCTTAAATTTAATTTAAAAAAATAAACCCACAAAACGAAACCAAAAAACCCTACAAAAAATACAGTATCTAGGGATAGTTTTGTAACTGTCTAGGGTAACACATAACAGAGTTGTGGCTGCCCCATCTCTAGAAGTGTCTGAGACCAGGCTAAATGAGGCAGGGCAGTGGGGTGGGATTCGAAGTATTATCTCTGAAGTCCTCTCCAACACTAAACAATCTCTGATTGTAAGATATACTCTGTGAAGTATTTATCCATTATTAACACGGTTTCTCTGAGTTAGGTTTGAGCTCTTGGGTGTGGTTTAGTTTTGGCTTTGTTTGTTTAGGATAATTTTTAGATCATTTTTAAGTTCAGAAGAAACCCCCATGGCACAACTTCTGAATGGCTAAAATTAAGGTGATAGATTTTCCTGGTTTTAACCAATATGTGTAATCAGGATAAATATCCTTACAAATATTCTGACATTTTAAACTGAAGAGAAGAATGATAATTTTAAATTATTTCTGTAAATGGGTATTGCTTCGTTTTTAGAGTAACTCGGAACAACTGTTTCCCCCACTCCCCTTAGATATAAAACAGGCTACTTCTATGCAACCTCTCCACTGCACCTCCTACCCCTGCCTCTTTTGTGTGCATTTTACCTATTTACAAGCTAGGAAATCCCAATATTATGTTCTTTGTAATTTGTCTCTTTATAGCATTTAATTAACCCCTGAACCTATTATCCAAATAATTGTTAGATACAATTTAAATATTTTTAATTTTTTGTTGTTGTTTTTGTAAAGGGTAATACTTGCTAAGCCTTAAACAGGGCATAAGATGGCTGCTTTTTTAACTGAAAGTTACCTCTTCCGTCCTTTATGCTCTCATCAAAACATCTCAGAACAATTTGCAGGATGGTTGTATTGTAGTATTAAAATGGATCTGTTTTCAGTGTCAAAGGCCTGTATGGTTGAATAATGATTCTAAAATGTAAAAATAGCAGAAATGTAGGATAGGGACACTGCTTAACATGATTTTTATTTTTTTTACTCCCTCTCTTAACTCTTTACTTTTTTTACTCCTAATATAATTATTTTACTTTTTAAAAAACTTTTTTACTGCAGAGATATTTTTAATGAAAATATCTTTGCAGTAAGTTTTGCTGGGGGGAAAAGGTGGATTCCCCTCCCTCCCCTGAGATACAAGTGCAATACAAGGTTCTTTTTCAAAACACACTAGCATAAGCTGCGTTATTATTACTCAAACTTCACATATTACTCTGAATTGTTATGTTTTGATTAATTTGAGGTCCTTTGTTGATACTAGAATTGTATAATATAAGATTTGCTTTTAGAGGGGGAAGAAATCACATTATTTCAATCATGTAATTTAAAATGTTGTGAGTTAAAAATGTTCTAGTATTTTGATACATGATTTGGAGGGTCAGTGATGCTGGGACATAATAATGGGACAGTATTTGTTGTTTTATGCTATTAGCTTATAACACAATATAGTGTAGATGGAGATGGAGATACAGACAGGCCCTCTGATTTGAAGTGACATATTTATTTGCAAATATATTGACATGTCAGTTGCTTTTTTTTTTTCTTCACAGAATTAACTAGGTTGGAAAAGACCTTTAAGGTCATTGAGTCCCAATTATTTTTATGCTTTTATATTCAGCAAAAGATATGTATTCCTATATTTATGCATAAAATCCATGATCAATACTATTTCACAGAAAGCGAGGCTAGGCAGTGATACCTGCAACACTGCCATGCATCACTACTGATTTGAAATTTTAGGAAACCTGACAAAATTAAAGAGGTTTTCTCCTTGGACTTACCTCTATGTGGCTCTCATTAATGTCAGAGAGCACAAGGAGAACGGGAAGGTACTTTGGCTTTTGTGTGGGGGATCATATTACTTTCTTAGACTTCACAGACTTTTAAAAATCCACTCTTTTAAACACTATTTATTAATTTAAAATTTTTATTTATTTATTTGTTTTAAATTACCTATCTGTCCTGAGGGCCGCTTTGCACCATGCATTGCAGAAAAACCATGATGTGGTGGGAGTTCACCACCAGTCCCTGGCAAGCGAGGGTCTCGCCTCAGATTTTGGACCCTGATCTTGCAATGCCACTTGCCCCTGAAACTTTGTAGGGGAGGCTCCGAAAGCCACTAAATGAAGACACTTTAGTGAGCCTCTGGCTTGACTATTCAGGGATAAATCTGTGTTTATTTCTCCTCGTCTGAGGATGTCTCTGCTTTCGGCTAATAGTAAATATAGACATAAAATAGCCGGGTTTATCCTTTAGCTATGCAGAGCTCTTTGGGGGCTTTATCTGCACGGAGACTACTTCTGCGGTGTCGCACCGGTCTCTTGCAAACAAAAAACAGGAGATTAGGGAACTGACTTGGGG